>NW_028113114.1:327500-337500 GCF_964234715.1 Podarcis melisellensis | reverse complement strand
AAGATTAGGGTTAGGGTTAGGGTTAGGGTTAGGGTTGGGGTTAGGGTTGGGGTTAGGGTTAGGGTTAGGGTTAGGGTTAGGGTTAGGGTTAGGGTTAGGGTTAGGGTTAGGGTTAGGGTTAGGATGAATGAACACCGCAAGAACAATCCAAGATAAGGGTTAGTGTTAGTGTTAGTGTTAGTGTTATTGTTAGTGTTAGGGTTAGGGTTAGGGTTAGGGTTAGGGTTAGGGTTAGGGTGAGGGTTAGGATGAATGAACACCGCAAGAACAATCCAAGATTAGGGTTAGGGTTAGGGTTAGGGTTAGGGTTAGGATGAATGAACACTACAAGAACAATCCAAGATTAGGGTTAGGGTTAGGGTTAGGGTTAGGGTTAGGGTTAGGGTTAGGGTTAGGGTTAGGGTTAGGGTTAGGGTTAGGGTTAGGGTTAGGGTGAATGAACACCGCAAGAACAATCCAAGAATAGGGATAGGGTTAGGGTTAGGGTTAGGGTTAGGATGAATGAACACCACAAGAACAATCCAAGATTAGGGTTAGGGTTAGGGTTAGGGTTAGGGTTGGGGTTAGGGTTGGGGTTAGGGTTAGGGTTAGGGTTAGGGTTAGGGTTAGGGTTAGGGTTAGGGTTAGGGTTAGGGTTAGGGTTAGGGTTAGGATGAATGAACACCGCAAGAACAATCCAAGATAAGGGTTAGTGTTAGTGTTAGGGTTAGGGTTAGGATGAATGAACACTACAAGAACAATCCAAGATTAGGGTTAGGGTTAGGGTTAGGGTTAGGGTTAGGGTTAGGGTTAGGGTTAGGGTTAGGGTTAGGGTTAGGGTGAATGAACACCGCAAGAACAATCCAAGAATAGGGATAGGGTTAGGGTTAGGGTTATGGTTAGGGTTAGGGTGAATGAAGACCGCAAGAACAATCCAAGATTAGGGTTAGGGTGAGGGTTAGGGTTAGGGTTAGGGTTAGGGTTAGGGTTAGGGTTAAGGTTAGGGTTAGGGTCAGGGTTAGGGTTAGAGTGAATGAAGACCGGAAGAACAATGCAAGAATAGGGTTAGGGTTAGGGTTAGGGTTAGGGTTAGGGTTAGGGTTAGGGTTAGGGTTAGGGCTAGGGTTAGGGTTAGGGTTAGGGTTAGGGTTAGAGTTAGGGTAAGGGTTAGGTTTAGGATGAATGAACACCGCAAGAACAATCCAAGATTAGGGTTAGGGTTAGGGTTAGGGTTAGGGTTAGGATGAATGAACACTACAAGAACAATCCAAGATTAGGGTTAGGGTTAGGGTTAGGGTTAGGGTTAGGTTTAGGATGAATGAACACCGCAAGAACAATCCAAGATTAGGGTTAGGGTTAGGGTTAGGGTTAGGGTTAGGGTTAGGGTTAGGGTTAGGGTTAGGGTTAGGTTTAGGATGAATGAACACCGCAAGAACAATCCAAGATTAGGGTTAGGGTTAGGGTTAGGGTTAGGGTTAGGGTTAGGGGTAGGATGAATGAACACCACAAGAACAATCCAAGATTAGGGTTAGGGTTAGTGTTAGGGTTAGGGTTAGGGTTAGGGTGAATGAACACCGCAAGAACAATCCAAGAATAGGGTTAGGGTTAGGGTTAGGGTTAGGGTTAGGGTTAGGGTTAGGGTTAGGGTTAGGGTTAGGGTTAGGGTTAGGGTTAGGGTTAGGGTTAGGATGAATGAACACCACAAGAAAAATCCAAGATTAGGGTTAGGGTGAGGGTTAGGGTTAGGGTTAGGGTTAGGGTGAATGAACACCGCAAGAACAATCCAAGAATAGGGTTAGGGTTAGGGTTAGGGTTAGGGTTAGGGTTAGGGTTAGGGTTAGGGTTAGGGTTAGGGTTAGGATGAATGAACACCACAAGAACAATAGAAGATTAGGGTTAGGGTTAGGGTTAGGGTTAGGGTTGGGGTTAGGGTTGGGGTTAGGGTTAGGGTTAGGGTTAGGGTGAATGAACACCGCAAGAACAATCCAAGAATAGGGTTAGGGTTAGGGTTAGGGTTAGGGTTAGGGTTAGGGTTAGGGTTAGGGTTAGGGTTAGGGTTAGGGTTAGGGTGAATGAACACCGCAAGAACAATCCAAGAATAGGGTTAGGGTTAGGGTTAGGGTTAGGGTTAGGGTTAGGGTTAGGGTTAGGGTTAGGCTGAATGAACACCGCAAGAACAATCCAAGAATAGGGTTAGGGTTAGGGTTAGGGTTAGGGTTAGGGTTAGGGTTAGGATGAATGAACAGCACAAGAACAATGCAAGATTAGGGTTAGGGTTAGGGTTGGGGTTACGGTAAGGGTTAGGGTTAGGGTGAATGAACACCGCAAGAACAATCCAAGAATAGGGTTAGGGTTAGGGTTAGGGTTAGGGTTAGGGTTAGGGTTAGGGTTAGGGTTAGGGTTAGGGTTAGGGTGAATGAACACCGCAAGAACAATCCAAGAATAGGGTTAGGGTTAGGGTTGGGGTTACGGTAAGGGTTAGGGTTAGGGTGAATGAACACCGCAAGAACAATCCAAGAATAGGGTTAGGGTTAGGGTTAGGGTTAGGGTTAGGGTTAGGGTTAGGGTTAGGGTTAGGGTTAGGGTTAGGGTTAGGGTGAATGAACACCGCAAGAACAATCCAAGAATAGGGTTAGGGTTAGGGTTAGGGTTAGGGTTAGGGTTAGGGTTAGGGTTCGGGTTAGGGTTAGGGTTAGGGTTAGGGTTATGGTTAGGGTTAGGGTTAGGGTTAGGATGAATGAACACCACAAGAACAATCCAAGATTAGGGTTAGGGTTAGGGTTAGGGTTAGGGTTGGGGTTAGGGTTGGGGTTAGGGTTAGGGTTAGGGTTAGGGTTAGGGTTAGGGTTAGGGTTAGGGTTAGGATGAATGAACACCGCAAGAACAATCCAAGATTAGGGTTAGGGTTAGGGTTAGGGTTAGTGTTAGGGTTAGGATGAATGAACACTACAAGAACAATCCACGATTAGGGTTAGGGTTAGGGTTAGGGTTAGGGTTAGGGTTATGGTTATGGTTAGGGTTAGGGTTAGGGTTAGGGTTAGGGTTAGGGTTAGGGTTAGGGTGAATGAACACCGCAAGAACAATCCAAGAATAGGGATAGGGTTAGGGTTAGGGTTAGGGTTAGGGTGAATGAAGACCGCAAGAACAATCCAAGATTAGGGTTAGGGTTAGGGTTAGGGTTAGGATTAGGGTTAGGGTTAGGGTTAGGGCTAGGGTTAGGGTTAGGGTTAGGGTTAGGGTTAGAGTTAGGGTAAGGGTTAGGTTTAGGATGAATGAACACCGCAAGAACAATCCAAGATTAGGGTTAGGGTTAGGGTTAGGGTTAGGGTTAGGATGAATGAACACTACAAGAACAATCCAAGATTAGGGTTAGGGTTAGGGTTAGGGTTAGGGTTAGGTTTAGGATGAATGAACACCGCAAGAACAATCCAAGATTAGGGTTAGGGTTAGGGTTAGGGTTAGGGTTAGGGTTAGGGTTAGGGTTAGGGTTAGGGTTAGGGTTAGGGTTAGGTTTAGGATGAATGAACACCGCAAGAACAATCCAAGATTAGGGTTAGGGTTAGGGTTAGGGTTAAGGTTAGGGTTAGGGTTAGGGTTAGGGGTAGGATGAATGAACACCACAAGAACAATCCAAGATTAGGGTTAGGGTTAGTGTTAGGGTTAGGGTTAGGGTTAGGGTGAATGAACACCGCAAGAACAATCCAAGAATAGGGTTAGGGTTAGGGTTAGGGTTAGGGTTAGGGTTAGGGTTAGGGTTAGGGTTAGGGTTAGGGTTAGGGTTAGGGTTTGGATGAATGAACACCACAAGAAAAATCCAAGATTAGGGTTAGGGTGAGGGTTAGGGTTAGGGTTAGGGTGAATGAACACCGCAAGAACAATCCAAGAATAGGGTTAGGGTTAGGGTTAGGGTTAGGGTTAGGGTTAGGGTTAGGGTTAGGGTTAGGGTTAGGGTTAGGGTTAGGGTTAGGGTTAGGATGAATGAACACCACAAGAACAATCCAAGATTAGGGTTAGGGTTAGGGTTAGGGTTGGGGTTAGGGTTGGGGTTAGGGTTAGGGTTAGGGTTAGGGTGAATGAACACCGCAAGAACAATCCAAGAATAGGGTTAGGGTTAGGGTTAGGGTTAGGGTTAGGGTTAGGGTTAGGGTTAGGGTTAGGGTGAATGAACACCGCAAGAACAATCCAAGAATAGGGTTAGGGTTAGGGTTAGGGTTAGGGTTAGGGTTAGGGTTAGGGTTAGGGTTAGGGTTAGGGTTAGGGTTAGGGTGAATGAACACCGCAAGAACAATCCAAGAATAGGGTTAGGGTTAGGGTTAGGGTTAGGGTTAGGGTTAGGGTTAGGGTTAGGATGAATGAACACCACAAGAACAATCCAAGATTAGGGTTAGGGTTAGGGTTGGGGTTACGGTAAGGGTTAGGGTTAGGGTGAATGAACACCGCAAGAACAATCCAAGAATAGGGTTAGGGTTAGGGTTAGGGTTAGGGTTAGGGTTAGGGTTAGGGTTAGGGTGAATGAACACCGCAAGAACAATCCAAGAATAGGGTTAGGGTTAGGGTTAGGGTTAGGGTTAGGGTTAGGGTTAGGGTTAGGGTTCGGGTTCGGGTTAGGGTTAGGGTTAGGGTTAGGGTTAGGGTTAGGGTTAGGGTTAGGATGAATGAACACCACAAGAACAATCCAAGATTAGGGTTAGGGTTAGGGTTAGGGTTGGGGTTAGGGTTGGGGTAAGGGTTAGGGTTAGGGTTAGGGTGAATGAACACCGCAAGAACAATCCAAGAATAGGGTTAGGGTTAGGGTTAGGGTTAGGGTTAGGGTTAGGGTTAGGGTTAGGGTTAGGGTTAGGGTTAGGGTGAATGAACACCGCAAGAACAATCCAAGAATAGGGTTAGGGTTAGGGTTAGGGTTAGGGTTAGGGTTAGGGTTAGGGTTAGGGTTAGGGTTAGGGTGAATGAACACCGCAAGAACAATCCAAGAATAGGGTTAGGGTTAGGGTTAGGGTTAGGGTTAGGGTTAGGGTTAGGGTTAGGGTTAGGATGAATGAACACCACAAGAACAATCCAAGATTAGGGTTAGGGTTAGGGTTGGGGTTACGGTAAGGGTTAGGGTTAGGGTGAATGAACACCGCAAGAACAATCCAAGAATAGGGTTAGGGTTAGGGTTAGGGTTAGGGTTAGGGTTAGGGTTAGGGTGAATGAACACCGCAAGAACAATCCAAGAATAGGGTTAGGGTTAGGGTTAGGGTTAGGGTTAGGGTTAGGGTTAGGGTTCGGGTTCGGGTTAGGGTTAGGGTTAGGGTTATGGTTAGGGTTAGGGTTAGGGTTAGGATGAATGAACACCACAAGAACAATCCAAGATTATGGTTAGGGCTAGGGTTAGGGTTAGGGTTGGGGTTAGGGTTGGGGTTAGGGTTAGGGTTAGGGTTAGGGTTAGGGTTAGGGTTAGGGTTAGGGTTAGGATGAATGAACACCGCAAGAACAATCCAAGATTAGGGTTAGGGTTAGGGTTAGGGTTAGTGTTAGGGTTAGGATGAATGAACACTACAAGAACAATCCACGATTAGGGTTAGGGTTAGGGTTAGGGTTAGGGTTAGGGTTAGGGTTAGGGTTAGGGTTAGGGTTAGGGTTAGGGTTAGGGTGAATGAACACCGCAAGAACAATCCAAGAATAGGGATAGGGTTAGGGTTAGGGTTAGGGTTAGGGTTAGGGTGAATGAAGACCGCAAGAACAATCCAAGATTAGGGTTAGGGTGAGGGTTAGGGTTAGGGTTAGGGTTAGGGTTAGGGTTACGGTTACGGTTAGGGTTAGGGTTAGGGTTAGAGTGAATGAACACCGGAAGAACAATCCAAGAATAGGGTTAGGGTTAGGGTTAGGGTTAGGGTTAGGGTTAGGGTTAGAGTTAGGGTAAGGGTTAGGTTTAGGATGAATGAACACCGCAAGAACAGTCCAAGATTTGGGTTAGGGTTAGGGTTAGGGTTAGGGTTAGGGTTAGGGTTAGGGTTAGGGTTAGGATGAATGAACACTACAAGAACAATCCAAGATTAGGGTTAGGGTTAGGGTTAGGGTTAGGGTTAGTGTTAGGGTTAGGGTTAGGGTGAATGAACACCGCAAGAACAATCCAAGATTAGGGTTAGGGTTAGGGTTAGGGTTAGGGTTAGGTTTAGGATGAATGAACACCGCAAGAACAATCCAAGATTAGGGTTAGGGTTAGGGTTAGGGTTAGGGTTAGGGTTAGGGTTAGGGTTAGGGTTAGGATGAATGAACACCACAAGAACAATCCAAAATTAGGGTTAGGGTGAGGGTTAGAGTTAGGGTTAGGGTGAATGAACACCGCAAGAACAATCCAAGAATAGGGTTAGGGTTAGGGTTAGGGTTAGGGTTAGGGTTAGGGTTAGGGTTAGGGTGAATGAACACCGCAAGAACAATCCAAGAATAGGGTTAGGGTTAGGGTTAGGGTTAGGGTTAGGGTTAGGGTTAGGATGAATTAACACCACAAGAACAATCCAAGATTAGGGTTAGGGTTAGGGTTAGGGTTGGGGTTAGGGTAAGGGTTAGGGTTAGGGTGAATGAACACCGCAAGAACAATCCAAGAATAGGGTTAGGGTTAGGGTTAGGGTTAGGGTTAGGGTTAGGGTTAGGGTTAGGGTTAGGGTTAGGGTTAGGGTTAGGGTTAGGGTTAGGGTGAATGAACACCGCAAGAACAATCCAAGAATAGGGTTAGGGTTAGGGCTAGGGTTAGGGTTAGGGTTAGGGTTAGGGTTAGGGTTAGGGTTAGGGTTAGGGTTAGGGTTAGGGTTAGGGTTAGGATGAATGAAAACCACAAGAACAATCCAAGATTAGGGTTAGGGTTAGGGTTAGGGTTGGGGTTAGGGTTGGGGTTAGGGTTAGGGTTAGGGTTAGGGTTAGGGTTAGGGTTAGGGTTAGGGTTAGGGTTAGGGTTAGGGTTAGGGTTAGGGTTAGGGTTAGGATGAATGAACACCGCAAGAACAATCCAAGATAAGGGTTAGTGTTAGTGTTAGTGTTAGTGTTATTGTTAGTGTTAGTGTTAGTGTTAGGGTTAGGGTTAGGGTTAGGGTTAGGGTTAGGGTTAGGATGAATGAACACCACAAGAACAATCCAAGATTAGGGTTAGGGTTAGGGTTAGGGTTGGGGTTAGGGTTGGGGTAAGGGTTAGGGTTAGGGTTAGGGTGAATGAACACCGCAAGAACAATCCAAGAATAGGGTTAGGGTTAGGGTTAGGGTTAGGGTTAGGGTTAGGGTTAGGGTTAGGGTTAGGGTTAGGGTTAGGGTTAGGGTGAATGAACACCGCAAGAACAATCCAAGAATAGGGTTAGGGTTAGGGTTAGGGTTAGGGTTAGGGTTAGGGTTAGGGTTAGGGTTAGGGTTAGGGTTAGGGTTAGGGTGAATGAACACCGCAAGAACAATCCAAGAATAGGGTTAGGGTTAGGGTTAGGGTTAGGGTTAGGGTTAGGGTTAGGGTTAGGATGAATGAACACC
Organism: Podarcis melisellensis; assembly: GCF_964234715.1. Taxonomy (NCBI): domain Eukaryota; kingdom Metazoa; phylum Chordata; class Lepidosauria; order Squamata; family Lacertidae; genus Podarcis; species Podarcis melisellensis. Next base: position 330,030 of record NW_028113114.1, on the reverse strand, counting down.
ACAAGAACAATCCAAGATTAGGGTTAGGGTTAGGGTTGGGGTTACGGTAAGGGTTAGGGTTAGGGTGAATGAACACCGCAAGAACAATCCAAGAATAGGGTTAGGGTTAGGGTTAGGGTTAGGGTTAGGGTTAGGGTTAGGGTTAGGGTGAATGAACACCGCAAGAACAATCCAAGAATAGGGTTAGGGTTCGGGTTCGGGTTAGGGTTAGGGTTAGGGTTAGGGTTCGGGTTCGGGTTAGGGTTAGGGTTAGGGTTATGGTTAGGGTTAGGGTTAGGGTTAGGATGAATGAACACCACAAGAACAATCCAAGATTATGGTTAGGGCTAGGGTTAGGGTTAGGGTTGGGGTTAGGGTTGGGGTTAGGGTTAGGGTTAGGGTTAGGGTTAGGGTTAGGGTTAGGGTTAGGATGAATGAACACCGCAAGAACAATCCAAGATTAGGGTTAGGGTTAGGGTTAGGGTTAGTGTTAGGGTTAGGATGAATGAACACTACAAGAACAATCCACGATTAGGGTTAGGGTTAGGGTTAGGGTTAGGGTTAGGGTTAGGGTTAGGGTTAGGGTTAGGGTTAGGGTTAGGGTTAGGGTGAATGAACACCGCAAGAACAATCCAAGAATAGGGATAGGGTTAGGGTTAGGGTTAGGGTTAGGGTTAGGGTGAATGAAGACCGCAAGAACAATCCAAGATTAGGGTTAGGGTGAGGGTGAGGGTTAGGGTTAGGGTTAGGGTTAGGGTTAGGGTTACGGTTACGGTTAGGGTTAGGGTTAGGGTTAGAGTGAATGAACACCGGAAGAACAATCCAAGAATAGGGTTAGGGTTAGGGTTAGGGTTAGGGTTAGGGTTAGGGTTAGAGTTAGGGTAAGGGTTAGGTTTAGGATGAATGAACACCGCAAGAACAGTCCAAGATTTGGGTTAGGGTTAGGGTTAGGGTTAGGGTTAGGGTTAGGGTTAGGGTTAGGATGAATGAACACTACAAGAACAATCCAAGATTAGGGTTAGGGTTAGGGTTAGGGTTAGGGTTAGTGTTAGGGTTAGGGTTAGGGTGAATGAACACCGCAAGAACAATCCAAGATTAGGGTTAGGGTTAGGGTTAGGGTTAGGGTTAGGTTTAGGATGAATGAACACCGCAAGAACAATCCAAGATTAGGGTTAGGGTTAGGGTTAGGGTTAGGGTTAGGGTTAGGGTTAGGGTTAGGGTTAGGGTTAGGATGAATGAACACCACAAGAACAATCCAAAATTAGGGTTAGGGTGAGGGTTAGAGTTAGGGTTAGGGTGAATGAACACCGCAAGAACAATCCAAGAATAGGGTTAGGGTTAGGGTTAGGGTTAGGGTTAGGGTTAGGGTTAGGGTTAGGGTGAATGAACACCGCAAGAACAATCCAAGAATAGGGTTAGGGTTAGGGTTAGGGTTAGGGTTAGGGTTAGGGTTAGGATGAATTAACACCACAAGAACAATCCAAGATTAGGGTTAGGGTTAGGGTTAGGGTTGGGGTTAGGGTAAGGGTTAGGGTTAGGGTGAATGAACACCGCAAGAACAATCCAAGAATAGGGTTAGGGTTAGGGTTAGGGTTAGGGTTAGGGTTAGGGTTAGGGTTAGGGTTAGGGTTAGGGTTAGGGTTAGGGTGAATGAACACCGCAAGAACAATCCAAGAATAGGGTTAGGGTTAGGGCTAGGGTTAGGGTTAGGGTTAGGGTTAGGGTTAGGGTTAGGGTTAGGGTTAGGGTTAGGGTTAGGATGAATGAAAACCACAAGAACAATCCAAGATTAGGGTTAGGGTTAGGGTTAAGGTTGGGGTTAGGGTTGGGGTTAGGGTTAGGGTTAGGGTTAGGGTTAGGGTTAGGGTTAGGGTTAGGGTTAGGGTTAGGGTTAGGGTTAGGGTTAGGGTTAGGATGAATGAACACCGCAAGAACAATCCAAGATAAGGGTTAGTGTTAGTGTTAGTGTTAGTGTTATTGTTAGTGTTAGTGTTAGTGTTAGGGTTAGGGTTAAGGTTAGGGTTAGGGTTAGGGTTAGGGTTAGGTTTAGGATGAATGAACACCGCAAGAACAATCCAAGATTAGGGTTAGGGTTAGTGTTAGGGTTAGGGTTAGGATGAATGAACACTACAAGAACAATCCAAGATTAGGGTTAGGGTTAGGGTTAGGGTTAGGGTTAGGGTTAGGGTTAGGGTTAGGGTTAGGGTTAGGGTTAGGGTTAGGGTTAGGGTTAGGGTTAGGGTTGGGTTAGGGTTAGGGTTAGGGTTAGGGTTAGGGTTAGGGTTAGGGTTAGGGTGAATGAACACCGCAAGAACAATCCAAGAATAGGGATAGGGTTAGGGTTAGGGTTAGGGTTAGGGTTAGGGTGAATGAAGACCGCAAGAACAATCCAAGATTAGGGTTAGGGTGAGGGTTAGGGTTAGGGTTAGGGTTAGGGTTAGGGTTAGGGTTAGGGTTAGGGTTAAGGTTAGGGTTAGGGTTAGGGTTAGAGTGAATGAACACCGGAAGAACAATCCAAGAATAGGGTTAGGGTTAGGGTTAGGGTTAGGGT
>NW_028113114.1:290000-300000 GCF_964234715.1 Podarcis melisellensis | reverse complement strand
GGGTTAGGGTTAGGGTTAGGGTTAGGGTTAGGGTGAATGAACACCGCAAGAACAATCCAAGAATAGGGTTAGGGTTAGGGTTAGGGTTAGGGTTAGGGTTAGGGTTAGGGTTAGGGTTAGGGTTAGGGTTAGGATTAGGATTAGGGTTAGGGTTAGGGTTAGGGTTAGCGTTAGGGTGAATGTACACCGCAAGAGCAATCCAAGAATAGGGTTAGGGTTAGGGTTAGGGTTAGGGTTAGGGTTAGGGTTAGGGTTAGGGTTAGGGTTAGGGTTAGGGTTAGGGTTAGAGTGAATGAACACCGGAAGAACAATCCAAGAATAGGGTTAGGGTTAGGGTTAGGGTTAGGGTTAGGGTTAGGGTTAGGGTTAGGGTTAGGGTTAGGGTTAGGGTTAGGGTTAGGGTTAGAGTTAGGGTTAGGGTTAGGGTTAGGTTTAGGATGAATGAACACCGCAAGAACAATCCAAGATTAGGGTTAGGGTTAGGGTTAGGGTTAGGGTTAGGGTTAGGGTTAGGGTTAGGGTTAGGGTTAGGGTTAGGGTTAGGATGAATGAACACTACAAGAACAATCCAAGATTAGGGTTAGGGTTAGGGTTAGGGTTAGGGTTAGGGTTAGGGTTAGGGTTAGGGTTAGGGTTAGGGTGAATGAACACCGCAAGAACAATCCAAGATTAGGGTTAGGGTTAGGGTTAGGGTTAGGGTTAGGGTTAGGGTTAGGGTTAGGGTTAGGATAAATGAACACCACAAGAACAATCCAAGATTAGGGTTAGCGTTAGCGTTAGGGTTAGGGTTAGGGTTAGGGTTAGGGTTAGGGTTAGGGTTAGGGTTAGGGTGAATGAACAACGCAAGAACATACCAAGATTAGGGTTAGGGTTAGGGTTAGGGTTAGGGTTAGGGTTAGGGTTAGGGTTAGGGTTAGGGTTAGGGTTAGGATTTGGGTTTGGGTTAGGGTGAATGAACACCGCAAGAACAATCCAAGATTAGGGTTAGGGTTAGGGTTAGGGTTAGGGTTAGGGTTAGGGTTAGGGTTAGGGTTAGGGTTAGGGTTAGGGTGAATGAACACCGCAAGAGCAATCCAAGATTAGGGTTAGGGTTAGGGTTAGGGTTAGGGTTAGGGTTAGGGTTAGGGTTAGGGTTAGGGTTAGGGTTAGGGTTAGGGTTAGGGTTAGGGTTAGGGTTAGGGTTAGGGTTAGGATGAATGAACACTACAAGAACAATCCAAGATTAGGGTTAGGGTTAGGGTTAGGGTTAGGGTTAGGGTTAGGGTTAGGGTTAGGGTTAGGGTTAGGGTTAGGGTTAGGGTGAATGAACACCGCAAGAACAATCCAAGATTAGGGTTAGGGTTAGGGTTAGGGTTAGGGTTAGGGTTAGGGTTAGGGTTAGGATAAATGAACACCACAAGAACAATCCAAGATTAGGGTTAGGGTTAGGGTTAGGGTTAGGGTTAGGGTTAGGGTTAGGGTTAGGGTTAGGGTTAGGGTTAGGGTTAGGGTGAATGAACAACGCAAGAACATACCAAGATTAGGGTTAGGGTTAGGGTTAGGGTTAGGGTTAGGGTTAGGGTTAGGGTTTGGGTTTGGGTTAGGGTGAATGAACACCGCAAGAACAATCCAAGATTAGGGTTAGGGTTAGGGTTAGGGTTAGGGTTAGGGTTAGGGTTAGGGTTAGGGTGAATGAACACCGCAAGAGCAATCCAAGATTAGGGTTAGGGTAAGGGTTAGGGTTAGGGTTAGGGTTAGGGTTAGGGTTAGGGTTAGGGTTAGGGTTAGGGTTAGGGTTAGGGTTAGGGTTAGGTTTAGGATGAATGAACACCACAAGAACAATCCAAGATTAGGGTTAGGGTTAGGGTTAGGGTTAGGGTTAGGGTTAGGGTTAGGGTTAGGGTTAGGGTTAGGGTTAGGGTGAATGAACACCGCAAGAACAATCCAAGAATAGGGTTAGGGTTAGGGTTAGGGTTAGGGTTAGGGTTAGGGTTAGGGTTAGGGTTAGGATTAGGATTAGGGTTAGGGTTAGGGTTAGGGTTAGCGTTAGGGTGAATGTACACCGCAAGAGCAATCCAAGAATAGGGTTAGGGTTAGGGTTAGGGTTAGGGTTAGGGTTAGGGTTAGGGTTAGGGTTAGGGTTAGGGTTAGGGTTAGGGTTAGAGTGAATGAACACCGGAAGAACAATCCAAGAATAGGGTTAGGGTTAGGGTTAGGGTTAGGGTTAGGGTTAGGGTTAGGGTTAGGGTTAGGGTTAGGGTTAGGGTTAGGGTTAGAGTTAGGGTTAGGGTTAGGGTTAGGTTTAGGATGAATGAACACCGCAAGAACAATCCAAGATTAGGGTTAGGGTTAGGGTTAGGGTTAGGGTTAGGGTTAGGGTTAGGGTTAGGGTTAGGGTTAGGGTTAGGGTTAGGGTTAGGGTTAGGATGAATGAACACTACAAGAACAATCCAAGATTAGGGTTAGGGTTAGGGTTAGGGTTAGGGTTAGGGTTAGGGTTAGGGTTAGGGTTAGGGTGAATGAACACCGCAAGAACAATCCAAGATTAGGGTTAGGGTTAGGGTTAGGGTTAGGGTTAGGGTTAGGGTTAGGGTTAGGGTTAGGATAAATGAACACCACAAGAACAATCCAAGATTAGGGTTAGCGTTAGGGTTAGGGTTAGGGTTAGGGTTAGGGTTAGGGTTAGGGTTAGGGTTAGGGTGAATGAACAACGCAAGAACATACCAAGATTAGGGTTAGGGTTAGGGTTAGGGTTAGGGTTAGGGTTAGGGTTAGGGTTAGGGTTAGGGTTAGGGTTTGGGTTTGGGTTAGGGTGAATGAACACCGCAAGAACAATCCAAGATTAGGGTTAGGGTTAGGGTTAGGGTTAGGGTTAGGGTTAGGGTTAGGGTTAGGGTTAGGGTTAGGGTGAATGAACACCGCAAGAGCAATCCAAGATTAGGGTTAGGGTAAGGGTTAGGGTTAGGGTTAGGGTTAGGGTTAGGGTTAGGGTTAGGGTTAGGGTTAGGGTTAGGGTTAGGTTTAGGATGAATGAACACCACAAGAACAATCCAAGATTAGGGTTAGGGTTAGGGTTAGGGTTAGGGTTAGGGTTAGGGTTAGGGTTAGGGTGAATGAACACCGCAAGAACAATCCAAGAATAGGGTTAGGGTTAGGGTTAGGGTTAGGGTTAGGGTTAGGGTTAGGGTTAGGGTTAGGGTTAGGATTAGGATTAGGGTTAGGGTTAGGGTTAGGGTTAGCGTTAGGGTGAATGTACACCGCAAGAGCAATCCAAGAATAGGGTTAGGGTTAGGGTTAGGGTTAGGGTTAGGGTTAGGGTTAGGGTTAGGGTTAGGGTTAGGGTTAGGGTTAGGGTTAGGGTTAGGATGAATGAACACTACAAGAACAATCCAAGATTAGGGTTAGGGTTAGGGTTAGGGTTAGGGTTAGGGTTAGGGTGAATGAACACCGCAAGAACAATCCAAGATTAGGGTTAGGGTTAGGGTTAGGGTTAGGGTTAGGGTTAGGGTTAGGGTTAGGGTTAGGGTTAGAGTTAGGGTTAGGGTTAGGGTTAGGATGAATGAACACAGCAAGAACAATCCAAGATTAGGGTTAGGGTTAGGGTTAGGGTTAGGGTTAGGGTTAGGGTTAGGGTTAGGGTTAGGGTTAGGGTTAGGGTTAGGATGAATGAACACTACAAGAACAATCCAAGATTAGGGTTAGGGTTAGGGTTAGGGTTAGGGTTAGGGTTAGGGTTAGGGTTAGGGTGAATGAACACCGCAAGAACAATCCAAGATTAGGGTTAGGGTTAGGGTTAGGGTTAGGGTTAGGGTTAGGGTTAGGGTTAGGGTTAGGGTTAGGGTTAGGGTTAGGATAAATGAACACCACAAGAACAATCCAAGATTAGGGTTAGGGTTAGGGTTAGGGTTAGGGTTAGGGTGAATGAACAACGCAAGAACATACCAAGATTAGGGTTAGGGTTAGGGTTAGGGTTAGGGTTAGGGTTAGGGTTAGGGTTAGGGTTAGGGTTAGGGTTAGGGTTAGGGTTAGGGTTAGGGTTAGGATGAATGAACACCGCAAGAACAATCCAAGATTAGGGTTAGGGTTAGGGTTAGGATGAATGAACACTACAAGAACAATCCAAGATTAGGGTTAGGGTTAGGGTTAGGGTTAGGGTTAGGGTTAGGGTTAGGGTTAGGGTTAGGGTGAATGAACACCGCAAGAACAATCCAAGATTAGGGTTAGGGTTAGGGTTAGGGTTAGGGTTAGGGTTAGGGTTAGGGTTAGGGTTAGGGTTAGGGTTAGGGTTAGGGTTAGGATGAATGAACACCGCAAGAACAATCCAAGATTAGGGTTAGGGTTAGGGTTAGGGTTAGGGTTAGGGTTAGGGTTAGGGTTAGGGTTAGGGTTAGGGTTAGGGTGAATGAACACCGCAAGAACAATCCAAGAATAGGATTAGGGTTAGGGTTAGGGTTAGGGTTAGGGTTAGGGTTAGGGTTAGGGTTAGGGTTAGGGTTAGGGTGAATGAACACCGCAAGAACAATCCAAGAATAGGGTTAGGGTTAGGGTTAGGGTTAGGGTTAGGGTTAGGGTTAGGGTTAGGATGAATGAACACCACAAGAACAATCCAAGATTAGGGTTAGGGTTAGGGTTAGGGTTAGGGTTAGGGTTGGGGTTAGGGTTAGGGTTAGGGTTAGGGTTAGGGTTAGGGTTAGGGTTAGGGTTAGGGTTAGGATGAATGAACACCGCAAGAACAATCCAAGAATAGGGTTAGGGTTAGGGTTAGGGTTAGGGTTAGGGTTAGGGTTAGGGTTAGAGTGAATGAACACCGGAAGAACAATCCAAGAATAGGGTTAGGGTTAGGGTTAGGGTTAGGGTTAGGGTTAGGGTTAGGGTTAGGGTTAGGGTTAGGGTTAGGGTTAGAGTTAGGGTTAGGGTTAGGGTTAGGTTTAGGATGAATGAACACCGCAAGAACAATCCAAGATTAGGGTTAGGGTTAGGGTTAGGGTTAGGGTTAGGGTTAGGGTTAGGGTTAGGGTTAGGGTTAGGGTTAGGGTTAGGGTTAGGGTTAGGATGAATGAACACTACAAGAACAATCCAAGATTAGGGTTAGGGTTAGGGTTAGGGTTAGGGTTAGGGTTAGGGTTAGGGTTAGGGTTAGGGTTAGGGTTAGGGTTAGGGTTAGAGTTAGGGTTAGGGTTAGGGTTAGGTTTAGGATGAATGAACACCGCAAGAACAATCCAAGATTAGGGTTAGGGTTAGGGTTAGGGTTAGGGTTAGGGTTAGGGTTAGGGTTAGGGTTAGGGTGAATGAACAACGCAAGAACATACCAAGATTAGGGTTAGGGTTAGGGTTAGGGTTAGGGTTAGGGTTAGGGTTAGGGTTAGGGTTAGGGTTAGGGTTAGGGTTAGGGTTAGGGTTTGGGTTTGGGTTAGGGTGAATGAACACCGCAAGAACAATCCAAGATTAGGGTTAGGGTTAGGGTTAGGGTTAGGGTTAGGGTTAGGGTTAGGGTTAGGGTTAGGGTTAGGGTTAGGGTTAGGGTTAGGGTTAGGGTTAGAGTTAGGGTTAGGGTTAGGGTTAGGTTTAGGATGAATGAACACCGCAAGAACAATCCAAGATTAGGGTTAGGGTTAGGGTTAGGGTTAGGGTTAGGGTTAGGGTTAGGGTGAATGAACAACGCAAGAACATACCAAGATTAGGGTTAGGGTTAGGGTTAGGGTTAGGGTTAGGGTTAGGGTTAGGGTTAGGGTTAGGGTTAGGGTTAGGGTTTGGGTTTGGGTTAGGGTGAATGAACACCGCAAGAACAATCCAAGATTAGGGTTAGGGTTAGGGTTAGGGTTAGGGTTAGGGTTAGGGTTAGGGTTAGGGTTAGGGTGAATGAACACCGCAAGAGCAATCCAAGATCAGGGTTAGGGTAAGGGTTAGGGTTAGGGTTAGGGTTAGGGTTAGGGTTAGGGTTAGGGTTAGGGTTAGGTTTAGGATGAATGAACACCACAAGAACAATCCAAGATTAGGGTTAGGGTTAGGGTTAGGGTTAGGGTTAGGGTTAGGGTTAGGGTTAGGGTGAATGAACACCGCAAGAACAATCCAAGAATAGGGTTAGGGTTAGGGTTAGGGTTAGGGTTAGGGTTAGGGTTAGGGTTAGGGTTAGGGTTAGGGTTAGGGTTAGGGTTAGGGTTAGGGTTAGGGTTAGGATTAGGATTAGGGTTAGGGTTAGGGTTAGGGTTAGCGTTAGGGTGAATGTACACCGCAAGAGCAATCCAAGAATAGGGTTAGGGTTAGGGTTAGGGTTAGGGTTAGGGTTAGGGTTAGGGTTAGGGTTAGGGTTAGGGTTAGGGTTAGGATGAATGAACACTACAAGAACAATCCAAGATTAGGGTTAGGGTTAGGGTTAGGGTTAGGGTTAGGGTTAGGGTTAGGGTTAGGGTTAGGGTGAATGAACACCGCAAGAACAATCCAAGATTAGGGTTAGGGTTAGGGTTAGGGTTAGGGTTAGGGTTAGGGTTAGGGTTAGGGTTAGAGTTAGGGTTAGGGTTAGGGTTAGGATGAATGAACACAGCAAGAACAATCCAAGATTAGGGTTAGGGTTAGGGTTAGGGTTAGGGTTAGGGTTAGGGTTAGGGTTAGGGTTAGGGTTAGGGTTAGGGTTAGGATGAATGAACACTACAAGAACAATCCAAGATTAGGGTTAGGGTTAGGGTTAGGGTTAGGGTTAGGGTTAGGGTTAGGGTTAGGGTGAATGAACACCGCAAGAACAATCCAAGATTAGGGTTAGGGTTAGGGTTAGGGTTAGGGTTAGGGTTAGGGTTAGGGTTAGGATAAATGAACACCACAAGAACAATCCAAGATTAGGGTTAGGGTTAGGGTTAGGGTTAGGGTTAGGGTGAATGAACAACGCAAGAACATACCAAGATTAGGGTTAGGGTTAGGGTTAGGGTTAGGGTTAGGGTTAGGGTTAGGGTTAGGGTTAGGGTTAGGGTTAGGTTTAGGATGAATGAACACCGCAAGAACAATCCAAGATTAGGGTTAGGGTTAGGGTTAGGATGAATGAACACTACAAGAACAATCCAAGATTAGGGTTAGGGTTAGGGTTAGGGTTAGGGTTAGGGTTAGGGTTAGGGTTAGGGTTAGGGTTAGGGTGAATGAACACCGCAAGAACAATCCAAGATTAGGGTTAGGGTTAGGGTTAGGGTTAGGGTTAGGGTTAGGGTTAGGGTTAGGGTTAGGGTTAGGATGAATGAACACCGCAAGAACAATCCAAGATTAGGGTTAGGGTTAGGGTTAGGGTTAGGGTTAGGGTTAGGGTTAGGGTTAGGGTGAATGAACACCGCAAGAACAATCCAAGAATAGGATTAGGGTTAGGGTTAGGGTTAGGGTTAGGGTTAGGGTTAGGGTTAGGGTTAGGGTGAATGAACACCGCAAGAACAATCCAAGAATAGGGTTAGGGTTAGGGTTAGGGTTAGGGTTAGGGTTAGGGTTAGGGTTAGGATGAATGAACACCACAAGAACAATCCAAGATTAGGGTTAGGGTTAGGGTTAGGGTTAGGGTTAGGGTTGGGGTTAGGGTTAGGGTTAGGGTTAGGGTTAGGGTTAGGGTTAGGGTTAGGGTTAGGATGAATGAACACCGCAAGAACAATCCAAGAATAGGGTTAGGGTTAGGGTTAGGGTTAGGGTTAGGGTTAGGGTTAGGGTTAGGGTTAGGGTTAGGGTTAGAGTGAATGAACACCGGAAGAACAATCCAAGAATAGGGTTAGGGTTAGGGTTAGGGTTAGGGTTAGGGTTAGGGTTAGGGTTAGGGTTAGGGTTAGGGTTAGAGTTAGGGTTAGGGTTAGGGTTAGGTTTAGGATGAATGAACACCGCAAGAACAATCCAAGATTAGGGTTAGGGTTAGGGTTAGGGTTAGGGTTAGGGTTAGGGTTAGGGTTAGGGTTAGGGTTAGGGTTAGGGTTAGGGTTAGGGTTAGGGTTAGGATGAATGAACACTACAAGAACAATCCAAGATTAGGGTTAGGGTTAGGGTTAGGGTTAGGGTTAGGGTTAGGGTTAGGGTTAGGGTGAATGAACACCGCAAGAACAATCCAAGATTAGGGTTAGGGTTAGGGTTAGGGTTAGGGTTAGGGTTAGGGTTAGGATAAATGAACACCACAAGAACAATCCAAGATTAGGGTTAGGGTTAGGGTTAGGGTTAGGGTTAGGGTTAGGGTTAGGGTTAGGGTTAGGGTTAGGGTTAGGGTTAGGGTGAATGAACAACGCAAGAACATACCAAGATTAGGGTTAGGGTTAGGGTTAGGGTTAGGGTTAGGGTTAGGGTTAGGGTTAGGGTTTGGGTTTGGGTTAGGGTGAATGAACACCGCAAGAACAATCCAAGATTAGGGTTAGGGTTAGGGTTAGGGTTAGGGTTAGGGTTAGGGTTAGGGTTAGGGTTAGGGTGAATGAACACCGCAAGAGCAATCCAAGATTAGGGTTAGGGTAAGGGTTAGGGTTAGGGTTAGGGTTAGGGTTAGGGTTAGGGTTAGGGTTAGGGTTAGGGTTAGGTTTAGGATGAATGAACACCACAAGAACAATCCAAGATTAGGGTTAGGGTTAGGGTTAGGGTTAGGGTTAGGGTTAGGGTTAGGGTTAGGGTTAGGGTGAATGAACACCGCAAGAACAATCCAAGAATAGGGTTAGGGTTAGGGTTAGGGTTAGGGTTAGGGTTAGGGTTAGGGTTAGGGTTAGGGTTAGGATTAGGATTAGGGTTAGGGTTAGGGTTAGGGTTAGCGTTAGGGTGAATGTACACCGCAAGAGCAATCCAAGAATAGGGTTAGGGTTAGGGTTAGGGTTAGGGTTAGGGTTAGGGTTAGGGTTAGGGTTAGGGTTAGGGTTAGAGTGAATGAACACCGGAAGAACAATCCAAGAATAGGGTTAGGGTTAGGGTTAGGGTTAGGGTTAGGGTTAGGGTTAGGGTTAGGGTTAGGGTTAGGGTTAGGGTTAGGGTTAGGGTTAGGGTTAGAGTTAGGGTTAGGGTTAGGGTTAGGTTTAGGATGAATGAACACCGCAAGAACAATCCAAGATTAGGGTTAGGGTTAGGGTTAGGGTTAGGGTTAGGGTTAGGGTTAGGGTTAGGGTTAGGGTTAGGGTTAGGATGAATGAACACTACAAGAACAATCCAAGATTAGGGTTAGGGTTAGGGTTAGGGTTAGGGTTAGGGTTAGGGTTAGGGTTAGGGTTAGGGTGAATGAACACCGCAAGAACAATCCAAGATTAGGGTTAGGGTTAGGGTTAGGGTTAGGGTTAGGGTTAGGGTTAGGGTTAGGGTTAGGGTTAGGATAAATGAACACCACAAGAACAATCCAAGATTAGGGTTAGGGTTAGGGTTAGGGTTAGGGTTAGGGTTAGGGTTAGGGTTAGGGTTAGGGTTAGGGTGAATGAACAACGCAAGAACATACCAAGATTAGGGTTAGGGTTAGGGTTAGGGTTAGGGTTAGGGTTAGGGTTAGGGTTAGGGTTAGGGTTAGGGTTAGGGTTTGGGTTTGGGTTAGGGTGAATGAACACCGCAAGAACAATCCAAGATTAGGGTTAGGGTTAGGGTTAGGGTTAGGGTTAGGGTTAGGGTTAGGGTTAGGGTTAGGGTGAATGAACACCGCAAGAGCAATCCAAGATTAGGGTTAGGGTAAGGGTTAGGGTTAGGGTTAGGGTTAGGGTTAGGGTTAGGGTTAGGGTTAGGGTTAGGGTTAGGGTTAGGTTTAGGATGAATGAACACCACAAGAACAATCCAAGATTAGGGTTAGGGTTAGGGTTAGGGTTAGGGTTAGGGTTAGGGTTAGGGTTAGGGTGAATGAACACCGCAAGAACAATCCAAGAATAGGGTTAGGGTTAGGGTTAGGGTTAGGGTTAGGGTTAGGGTTAGGGTTAGGGTTAGGGTTAGGATTAGGATTAGGGTTAGGGTTAGGGTTAGGGTTAGCGTTAGGGTGAATGTACACCGCAAGAGCAATCCAAGAATAGGGTTAGGGTTAGGGTTAGGGTTAGGGTTAGGGTTAGGGTTAGGGTTAGGGTTAGGG
>NW_028113114.1:285000-287500 GCF_964234715.1 Podarcis melisellensis | reverse complement strand
TTAGGGTTAGGGTTAGGGTTAGGGTGAATGAACACCGCAAGAACAATCCAAGATTAGGGTTAGGGTTAGGGTTAGGGTTAGGGTTAGGGTTAGGGTTAGGGTTAGGGTTAGGGTTAGGGTTAGGGTTAGAGTTAGGGTTAGGGTTAGGGTTAGGGTTAGGATGAATGAACACAGCAAGAACAATCCAAGATTAGGGTTAGGGTTAGGGTTAGGGTTAGGGTTAGGGTTAGGGTTAGGGTTAGGGTTAGGGTTAGGGTTAGGGTTAGGGTTAGGATGAATGAACACTACAAGAACAATCCAAGATTAGGGTTAGGGTTAGGGTTAGGGTTAGGGTTAGGGTTAGGGTTAGGGTTAGGGTGAATGAACACCGCAAGAACAATCCAAGATTAGGGTTAGGGTTAGGGTTAGGGTTAGGGTTAGGGTTAGGGTTAGGGTTAGGGTTAGGGTTAGGGTTAGGATGAATGAACACCACAAGAACAATCCAAGATTAGGGTTAGGGTTAGGGTTAGGGTTAGGGTTAGGGTTAGGGTTAGGGTTAGGGTTAGGGTTAGGGTGAATGAACACCGCAAGAACAATCCAAGAACAGGGTTAGGGTTAGGGTTAGGGTTAGGGTTAGGATGAATGTACACCACAAGAACAATCCAAGATTAGGGTTAGGGTTAGGGTTAGGGTTAGGGTTAGGGTTAGGGTTAGGGTTAGGGTTAGGGTTAGGATTAGGGTTAGGGTTAGAGTGAATGAACACCGGAAGAACAATCCAAGAATACGGTTAGTGTTAGTGTTAGTGTTAGTGTTAGTGTTAGGGTTAGGGTTAGGGTTAGGGTTAGGGTTAGGGTTAGGGTTAGGGTTAGGGTTAGGTTTAGGATGAATGAACACCGCAAGAACAATCCAAGATTAGGGTTAGGGTTAGGGTTAGGATGAATGAACACTACAAGAACAATCCAAGATTAGGGTTAGGGTTAGGGTTAGGGTTAGGGTTAGGGTTAGGGTTAGGGTGAATGAACACCGCAAGAACAATCCAAGATTAGGGTTAGGGTTAGGGTTAGGGTTAGGGTTAGGGTTAGGGTTAGGGTTAGGGTTAGGATGAATGAACACCGCAAGAACAATCCAAGATTAGGGTTAGGGTTAGGGTTAGGGTTAGGGTTAGGGTTAGGGTTAGGGTTAGGGTGAATGAACACCGCAAGAACAATCCAAGAATAGGATTAGGGTTAGGGTTAGGGTTAGGGTTAGGGTTAGGGTTAGGGTTAGGGTTAGGGTTAGGGTGAATGAACACCGCAAGAACAATCCAAGAATAGGGTTAGGGTTAGGGTTAGGGTTAGGGTTAGGGTTAGGGTTAGGGTGAATGAACACCGCAAGAACAATCCAAGATTAGGGTTAGGGTTAGGGTTAGGGTTAGGGTTAGGGTTAGGGTTAGGGTTAGGGTTAGGGTTAGGGTTAGGATGAATGAACACCACAAGAACAATCCAAGATTAGGGTTAGGGTTAGGGTTAGGGTTAGGGTTAGGGTTAGGGTTAGGGTTAGGGTTAGGGTGAATGAACACCGCAAGAACAATCCAAGATTAGGGTTAGGGTTAGGGTTAGGGTTAGGGTTAGGGTTAGGGTTAGGGTTAGGGTTAGGGTTAGGGTTAGGGTTAGGGTTAGGGTTAGGGCTAGGGTTAGGGTTAGGGTTAGGGTTAGGGTTAGGGTTAGAGTGAATGAACACCGGAAGAACAATCCAAGAATACGGTTAGGGTTAGTGTTAGTGTTAGTGTTAGTGTTAGGGTTAGGGTTAGGGTTAGGGTTAGGGTTAGGGTTAGGGTTAGGGTTAGGTTTAGGATGAATGAACACCGCAAGAACAATCCAAGATTAGGGTTAGGGTTAGGGTTAGGGTTAGGGTTAGGGTTAGGGTTAGGGTTAGGGTTAGGGTTAGGGTTAGGGTTAGGGTTAGGGTTAGGGTTAGGGTTAGGGTTAGGGTGAATGAACACCGCAAGAACAATCCAAGATTAGGGTTAGGGTTAGGGTTAGGGTTAGGGTTAGGGTTAGGGTTAGGGTTAGGGTTAGGGTTAGGGTTAGGGTGAATGAACACCGCAAGAACAATCCAAGATTAGGGTTAGGGTTAGGGTTAGGGTTAGGGTTAGGGTTAGGGTTAGGGTTAGGGTTAGGGTTAGGGTTAGGGTTAGGGTGAATGAACACCGCAAGAACAATCCAAGAATAGGATTAGGGTTAGGGTTAGGGTTAGGGTTAGGGTTAGGGTTAGGGTTAGGGTTAGGGTGAATGAACACCGCAAGAACAATCCAAGAATAGGGTTAGGGTTAGGGTTAGGGTTAGGGTTAGGGTTAGGGTTAGGGTTAGGATGAATGAACACCACAAGAACAATCCAAGATTATGGTTAGGGTTAGGGTTAGGGTTAGGGTTAGGGTTGGGGTTAGGGTTAGGGTTAGGGTTAGGGTTAGGGTTAGGGTTAGGGTTAGGGTTAGGGTTAGGGTTAGGATGAATGAACACCGCAAGAACAATCCAAGAATAGG
>NW_028113114.1:275000-277500 GCF_964234715.1 Podarcis melisellensis | reverse complement strand
TGAACACCACAAGAACAATCCAAGATTAGGGTTAGGGTTAGGGTTAGGGTTAGGGTTAGGGTTGGGGTTAGGGTTAGGGTTAGGGTTAGGGTTAGGGTTAGGGTTAGGGTTAGGGTTTGGGTTAGGGTTAGGGTGAATGAACACCGCAAGAACAATCCAAGATTAGGGTTAGGGTTAGGGTTAGGGTTAGGGTTAGGGTTAGGGTTAGGGTTAGGGTTAGGGTTAGGGTTAGGGTTAGGGTGAATGAACACCGCAAGAGCAATCCAAGATTAGGGTTAGGGTTAGGGTTAGGATTAGGGTTAGGGTTAGGGTTAGGGTTAGGATGAATGAACACCGCAAGAACAATCCAAGATTAGGGTTAGGGTTAGGGTTAGGGTTAGGGTTAGGGTTAGGGTTAGGGTTAGGGTTAGGGTTAGGGTTAGAGTTAGGGTTAGGGTTAGGGTTAGGGTGAATGAACACCGCAAGAACAATCCAAGAATAGGATTAGGGTTAGGGTTAGGGTTAGGGTTAGGGTTAGGGTTAGGGTTAGGGTTAGGGTTAGGGTTAGGGTTAGGGTGAATGAACACCGCAAGAACAATCCAAGAATAGGGTTAGGGTTAGGGTTAGGGTTAGGGTTAGGGTTAGGGTTAGGGTTAGGGTTAGGATGAATGAACACCACAAGAACAATCCAAGATTAGGGTTAGGGTTAGGGTTAGGGTTAGGGTTAGGGTTAGGGTTGGGGTTGGGGTTAGGGTTAGGGTTAGGGTTAGGGTTAGGGTTAGGGTTAGGGTTAGGGTTAGGGTTAGGGTTAGGGTTAGGGTTAGGGTTAGGGTTAGGATGAATGAACACCGCAAGAACAATCCAAGAATAGGGTTAGGGTTAGGGTTAGGGTTAGGGTTAGGGTTAGGGTTAGGGTTAGGGTGAATGAACACCGGAAGAACAATCCAAGAATAGGGTTAGGGTTAGGGTTAGGGTTAGGGTTAGGGTTAGGGTTAGGGTTAGGGTTAGGGTTAGGGTTAGGGTTAGGGTTAGGGTTAGAGTTAGGGTTAGGGTTAGGTTTAGGATGAATGAACACCGCAAGAACAATCCAAGATTAGGGTTAGGGTTAGGGTTAGGGTTAGGGTTAGGGTTAGGGTTAGGGTTATAGTTAGGATGAATGAACACTACAAGAACAATCCAAGATTAGGGTTAGGGTTAGGGTTAGGGTTAGGGTTAGGGTTAGGGTTAGGGTTAGGGTTAGGGTTAGGGTGAATGAACACCGCAAGAACAATCCAAGATTAGGGTTAGGGTTAGGGTTAGGGTTAGGGTTAGGGTTAGGGTTAGGGTTAGGGTTAGGGTTAGGATAAATGAACACCACAAGAACAATCCAAGATTAGGGTTAGGGTTAGGGTTAGGGTTAGGGTTAGGGTTAGGGTTAGGGTGAATGAACAACGCAAGAACATACCAAGATTAGGGTTAGGGTTAGGGTTAGGGTTAGGGTTAGGGTTAGGGTTAGGGTTAGGGTTAGGGTGAATGAACACCGCAAGAACAATCCAAGATTAGGGTTAGGGTTAGGGTTAGGGTTAGGGTTAGGGTTAGGGTTAGGGTTAGGGGTAGGGTGAATGAACACCGCAAGAGCAATCCAAGATTAGGGTTAGGGTAAGGGTTAGGGTTAGTGTTAGGGTTAGGGTTAGTTTTAGGGTTAGGGTTAGGGTTAGGGTTAGGGTTAGGGTTAGGGTTAGGGTTAGGGTTAGGATGAATGAACATCGCAAGAACAATCCAAGATAAGGGTTAGTGTTAGGTTTAGGGTTAGGGTTAGGGTTAGGGTTAGGGTTAGGGTTAGGGTTAGCGTTAGGGTTAGGGTTAGGGTTAGGGTTAGGGTTAGGGTTAGGATGAATGAACACCGCAAGAACAATCCAAGATTAGGGTTAGGGTTAGGGTTAGGGTTAGTGTTAGGGTTAGGGTTAGGGTTAGGGTTAGGGTTAGGGTTAGGATGAATGAACACTACAAGAACAATCCAAGATTAGGGTTAGGGTTAGGATTAGGGTTAGGGTTAGGGTTAGGGTGAATCAACACCGCAAGAACAATCCAAGATTAGGGTTAGGGTTAGGGTTAGGGTTAGGGTTAGGGTTAGGGTTAGGGTTAGGGTTAGGGTTAGGTTTAGGATGAATGAACACCACAAGAACAATCCAAGATTAGGGTTAGGGTTAGGGTTAGGGTTAGGGTTAGGGTTAGGGTTAGGGTTAGGGTTAGGGTTAGGGTGAATGAACACCGCAAGAACAATCCAAGAATAGGGTTAGGGTTAGGGTTAGGGTTAGGGTTACGGTTAGGGTTAGGGTTAGGGTTAGGGTTAGGGTTAGGGTTAGGGTTAGGATTAGGGTTAGGGGTTAGGGTTAGGGTTAGGGTTAGCGTTAGGGTGAATGTACACCGCAAGAGCAATCCAAGAATAGGGTTAGGGTTAGGGTTAGGGTTAGGGTTAGGGTTAGGGTTAGGGTTAGGGTTAGGGTTAGGGTTAGGGTTAGGATGAATGCACACTACAAGA
>NW_028113114.1:265000-270000 GCF_964234715.1 Podarcis melisellensis | reverse complement strand
GTTAGGGTTAGGGTTAGGGTTAGGATGAATGAACACCACAAGAACAATCCAAGATTAGGGTTAGGGTTAGGGTTAGGGTTAGGGTTAGGGTTAGGGTTAGGGTTAGGGTTAGGGTTAGAGTGAATGAACACCGGAAGAACAATCCAAGAATACGGTTAGTGTTAGTGTTAGTGTTAGTGTTAGGGTTAGGGTTAGGGTTAGGGTTAGGGTTAGGGTTAGGGTTAGGGTTAGGGTTAGGGTTAGGGTTAGGGTTAGGGTGAATGAACACCGCAAGAACAATCCAAGAACAGGGTTAGGGTTAGGGTTAGGGTTAGGGTTAGGGTTAGGGTTAGGGTTAGGATGAATGAACACCACAAGAACAATCCAAGATTAGGGTTAGGGTTAGGGTTAGGGTTAGGGTTAGGGTTAGGGTTAGGGTTAGGGTTAGGATAAATGAACACCACAAGAACTACCCAAGATTAGGGTTAGGGTTAGGGTTAGGGTTAGGGTTAGGGTTAGGGTTAGGGTTAGGGTTAGGGTTAGGGTGAATGAACAACGCAAGAACATACCAAGATTAGGGTTAGGGTTAGGGTTAGGGTTAGGGATAGGGTTAGGGTTAGGGTTAGGGTGAATGAACACCGCAAGAACAATCCAAGATTAGGGTTAGGGTTAGGGTTAGGGTTAGGGTTAGGGTTAGGGTTAGGGTTAGGGTGAATGAACACCGCAAGAGCAATCCAAGATTAGGGTTAGGGTAAGGGTTAGGGTTAGTGTTAGGGTTAGGGTTAGTTTTAGGGTTAGGGTTAGGGTTAGGGTTAGGGTTAGGGTTAGGGTTAGGATGAATGAACATCGCAAGAACAATCCAAGATAAGGGTTAGTGTTAGGTTTAGGGTTAGGGTTAGGGTTAGGGTTAGGGTTAGGGTTAGGGTTAGGGTTAGGGTTAGCGTTAGGGTTAGGGTTAGGGTTAGGGTTAGGGTTAGGGTTAGGGTTAGGATGAATGAACACCGCAAGAACAATCCAAGATTAGGGTTAGGGTTAGGGTTAGGGTTAGGGTTAGGGTTAGGGTTAGGGTTAGGGTTAGGGTTAGGGTTAGGGTTAGGGTTAGGATGAATGAACACTACAAGAACAATCCAAGATTAGGTTTAGGGTTAGGATTAGGGTTAGGGTTAGGGTTAGGGTGAATCAACACCGCAAGAACAATCCAAGATTAGGGTTAGGGTTAGGGTTAGGGTTAGGGTTAGGGTTAGGGTTAGGGTTAAGGTTAGGGTTAGGGTTAGGGTTAGGGTTAGGGTTAGGTTTAGGATGAATGAACACCACAAGAACAATCCAAGATTAGGGTTAGGGTTAGGGTTAGGGTTAGGGTTAGGGTTAGGGTTTGGGTTAGGGTTAGGGTTAGGGTTAGGGTTAGGGTTAGGGTTAGGGTGAATGAACACCGCAAGACCAATCCAAGAATAGGGTTAGGGTTAGGGTTAGGGTTAGGGTTAGGGTTAGGGTTAGGGTTAGGGTTAGGGTTAGGGTTAGGGTTAGGGTTAGGATTAGGATTAGGGTTAGGGTTAGGGTTAGGGTTAGCGTTAGGGTGAATGTACACCGCAAGAGCAATCCAAGAATAGGGTTAGGGTTAGGGTTAGGGTTAGGGTTAGGGTTAGGGTTAGGGTGAATGAACACCGCAAGAACAATCCAAGATTAGGGTTAGGGTTAGGGTTAGGGTTAGGGTTAGGATGAATGAACACCGCAAGAACAATCCCAGATTAGGGTTAGGGTTAGGGTTAGGGTTAGGGTTAGGGTTAGGGTTAGGGTTAGGGTTAGGGTTAGGGTTAGGGTTAGGGTTAGGATGAATGAACACCACAAGAACAATCCAAGATTAGGGTTAGGGTTAGGGTTAGGGTTAGGGTTAGGGTTAGGGTTAGGGTTAGGATGAATGAACATCGCAAGAACAATCCAAGATAAGGGTTAGTGTTAGGTTTAGGGTTAGGGTTAGGGTTAGGGTTAGGGTTAGGGTTAGGGTTAGCGTTAGGGTTAGGGTTAGGGTTAGGGTTAGGGTTAGGGTTAGGGTTAGGATGAATGAACACCGCAAGAACAATCCAAGATTAGGGTTAGGGTTAGGGTTAGGGTTAGTGTTAGGGTTAGGGTTAGGGTTAGGGTTAGGGTTAGGGTTAGGGTTAGGATGAATGAACACTACAAGAACAATCCAAGATTAGGGTTAGGGTTAGGATTAGGGTTAGGGTTAGGGTTAGGGTGAATCAACACCGCAAGAACAATCCAAGATTAGGGTTAGGGTTAGGGTTAGGGTTAGGGTTAGGGTTAGGGTTAGGGTTAGGGTTAGGGTTAGGGTTAGGTTTAGGATGAATGAACACCACAAGAACAATCCAAGATTAGGGTTAGGGTTAGGGTTAGGGTTAGGGTTAGGGTTAGGGTTAGGGTTAGGGTTAGGGTTAGGGTTAGGGTTAGGGTGAATGAACACCGCAAGAACAATCCAAGAATAGGGTTAGGGTTAGGGTTAGGGTTAGGGTTACGGTTAGGGTTAGGGTTAGGGTTAGGGTTAGGGTTAGGATTAGGGTTAGGGTTAGGGTTAGGGTTAGCGTTAGGGTGAATGTACACCGCAAGAGCAATCCAAGAATAGGGTTAGGGTTAGGGTTAGGGTTAGGGTTAGGGTTAGGGTTAGGGTTAGGGTTAGGGTTAGGGTTAGGGTTAGGGTTAGGATGAATGCACACTACAAGAACAATCCAAGATTAGGGTTAGGGTTAGGGTTAGGGTTAGGGTTAGGGTTAGGGTTAGGGTGAATGAACACCGCAAGAACAATCCAAGATTAGGGTTAGGGTTAGGGTTAGGGTTAGGGTTAGAGTTAGGGTTAGGGTTAGGGTTAGGATGAATGAACACAGCAAGAACAATCCAAGATTAGGGTTAGGGTTAGGGTTAGGGTTAGGGTTAGGGTTAGGGTTAGGGTTAGGGTTAGGGTTAGGGTTAGGGTTAGGATGAATGAACACTACAAGAACAATCCAAGATTAGGGTTAGGGTTAGGGTTAGGGTTAGGGTTAGGGTTAGGGTTAGGATGAATGAACACTACAAGAACAATCCAAGATTAGGGTTAGGGTTAGGGTTAGGGTTAGGGTTAGGGTTAGGGTTAGGGTTAGGGTTAGGGTTAGGGTTAGGGTTAGGGTGAATGAACACCGCAAGAACAATCCAAGAACAGGGTTAGGGTTAGGGTTAGGGTTAGGGTTAGGGTTAGGATGAATGAACACCACAAGAACAATCCAAGATTAGGGTTAGGGTTAGGGTTAGGGTTAGGGTTAGGGTTAGGGTTAGGGTTAGGGTTAGGGTTAGAGTGAATGAACACCGGAAGAACAATCCAAGAATACGGTTAGTGTTAGTGTTAGTGTTAGTGTTAGGGTTAGGGTTAGGGTTAGGGTTAGGGTTAGGGTTAGGGTTAGGGTTAGGGTTAGGGTTAGGGTTAGGGTTAGGGTGAATGAACACCGCAAGAACAATCCAAGAACAGGGTTAGGGTTAGGGTTAGGGTTAGGGTTAGGGTTAGGGTTAGGGTTAGGATGAATGAACACCACAAGAACAATCCAAGATTAGGGTTAGGGTTAGGGTTAGGGTTAGGGTTAGGGTTAGGGTTAGGGTTAGGGTTAGGGTTAGGGTTAGGGTTAGGGTTAGGGTTAGGGTTAGGGTTAGAGTGAATGAACACCGGAAGAACAATCCAAGAATACGGTTAGTGTTAGTGTTAGTGTTAGTGTTAGTGTTAGGGTTAGGGTTAGGGTTAGGGTTAGGGTTAGGGTTAGGGTTAGGGTTAGGGTTAGGGTTAGGGTTAGGTTTAGGATGAATGAACACCGCAAGAACAATCCAAGATTAGGGTTAGGGTTAGGGTTAGGATGAATGAACACTACAAGAACAATCCAAGATTAGGGTTAGGGTTAGGGTTAGGGTTAGGGTTAGGGTTAGGGTTAGGGTTAGGGTTAGGGTGAATGAACACCGCAAGAACAATCCAAGATTAGGGTTAGGGTTAGGGTTAGGGTTAGGGTTAGGGTTAGGATGAATGAACACCGCAAGAACAATCCAAGATTAGGGTTAGGGTTAGGGTTAGGGTTAGGGTTAGGGTTAGGGTTAGGGTTAGGGTTAGGGTGAATGAACACCGCAAGAACAATCCAAGAATAGGGTTAGGGTTAGGGTTAGGGTTAGGGTTAGGGTTAGGGTTAGGGTTAGGGTTAGGGTGAATGAACACCGCAAGAACAATCCAAGAATAGGGTTAGGGTTAGGGTTAGGGTTAGGGTTAGGGTTAGGGTTAGGGTTAGGGTTAGGGTTAGGGTTAGGGTTAGGGTTAGGATGAATGAACACCACAAGAACAATCCAAGATTAGGGTTAGGGTTAGGGTTAGGGTTAGGGTTAGGGTTGGGGTTAGGGTTAGGGTTAGGGTTAGGGTTAGGGTTAGGGTTAGGGTTAGGGTTAGGGTTAGGGTTAGGATGAATGAACACCGCAAGAACAATCCAAGAAAAGGGTTAGGGTTAGGGTTAGGGTTAGGGTTAGGGTTAGGGTTAGGGTTAGGGTTAGAGTGAATGAACACCGGAAGAACAATCCAAGAATAGGGTTAGGGTTAGGGTTAGGGTTAGGGTTAGGGTTAGGGTTAGGGTTAGGGTTAGGGTTAGGGTTAGAGTTAGGGTTAGGGTTAGGGTTAGGTTTAGGATGAATGAACACCGCAAGAACAATCCAAGATTAGGGTTAGGGTTAGGGTTAGGGTTAGGGTGAATGAACACCGCAAGAACAATCCAAGATTAGGGTTAGGGTTAGGGTTAGGGTTAGGGTTAGGGTTAGGGTTAGGGTTAGGGTTAGGGTTAGGATAAATGAACACCACAAGAACTATCCAAGATTAGGGTTAGGGTTAGGGTTAGGGTTAGGGTTAGGGTTAGGGTTAGGGTTAGGGTTAGGGTTAGGGTGAATGAACACCGCAAGAACAATCCAAGATTAGGGTTAGGGTTAGGGTTAGGGTTAGGGTTAGGGTTAGGGTTAGGGTTAGGGTTAGGGTTAGGATA
>NW_028113114.1:252500-255000 GCF_964234715.1 Podarcis melisellensis | reverse complement strand
GTTAGGGTTAGGGTTAGGGTTAGGATGAATGAACACTACAAGAACAATCCAAGATTAGGGTTAGGGTTAGGGTTAGGGTTAGGGTTAGGGTTAGGGTTAGGATGAATGAACACTACAAGAACAATCCAAGATTAGGGTTAGGGTTAGGGTTAGGGTTAGGGTTAGGGTTAGGGTTAGGGTTAGGGTTAGGGTTAGGGTTAGGGTTAGGGTTAGGGTTAGGGTTAGGGTGAATGAACACCGCAAGAACAATCCAAGAACAGGGTTAGGGTTAGGGTTAGGGTTAGGGTTAGGGTTAGGATGAATGAACACCACAAGAACAATCCAAGATTAGGGTTAGGGTTAGGGTTAGGGTTAGGGTTAGGGTTAGGGTTAGGGTTAGGGTTAGGGTTAGAGTGAATGAACACCGGAAGAACAATCCAAGAATACGGTTAGTGTTAGTGTTAGTGTTAGTGTTAGTGTTAGGGTTAGGGTTAGGGTTAGGGTTAGGGTTAGGGTTAGGGTTAGGGTTAGGGTTAGGGTTAGGGTTAGGGTGAATGAACACCGCAAGAACAATCCAAGAACAGGGTTAGGGTTAGGGTTAGGGTTAGGGTTAGGGTTAGGGTTAGGATGAATGAACACCACAAGAACAATCCAAGATTAGGGTTAGGGTTAGGGTTAGGGTTAGGGTTAGGGTTAGGGTTAGGGTTAGGGTTAGGGTTAGGGTTAGGGTTAGGGTTAGGGTTAGAGTGAATGAACACCGGAAGAACAATCCAAGAATACGGTTAGTGTTAGTGTTAGTGTTAGTGTTAGTGTTAGGGTTAGGGTTAGGGTTAGGGTTAGGGTTAGGGTTAGGGTTAGGGTTAGGGTTAGGGTTAGGGTTAGGTTTAGGATGAATGAACACCGCAAGAACAATCCAAGATTAGGGTTAGGGTTAGGGTTAGGATGAATGAACACTACAAGAACAATCCAAGATTAGGGTTAGGGTTAGGGTTAGGGTTAGGGTTAGGGTTAGGGTTAGGGTTAGGGTGAATGAACACCGCAAGAACAATCCAAGATTAGGGTTAGGGTTAGGGTTAGGGTTAGGGTTAGGGTTAGGATGAATGAACACCGCAAGAACAATCCAAGATTAGGGTTAGGGTTAGGGTTAGGGTTAGGGTTAGGGTTAGGGTTAGGGTTAGGGTTAGGGTTAGGGTTAGGGTTAGGGTGAATGAACACCGCAAGAACAATCCAAGAATAGGGTTAGGGTTAGGGTTAGGGTTAGGGTTAGGGTTAGGGTTAGGGTTAGGGTTAGGGTTAGGGTTAGGGTGAATGAACACCGCAAGAACAATCCAAGAATAGGGTTAGGGTTAGGGTTAGGGTTAGGGTTAGGGTTAGGGTTAGGGTTAGGGTTAGGGTTAGGGTTAGGGTTAGGGTTAGGGTTAGGATGAATGAACACCACAAGAACAATCCAAGATTAGGGTTAGGGTTAGGGTTAGGGTTAGGGTTAGGGTTGGGGTTAGGGTTAGGGTTAGGGTTAGGGTTAGGGTTAGGGTTAGGGTTAGGGTTAGGGTTAGGGTTAGGGTTAGGGTTAGGATGAATGAACACCGCAAGAACAATCCAAGAAAAGGGTTAGGGTTAGGGTTAGGGTTAGGGTTAGGGTTAGGGTTAGGGTTAGGGTTAGAGTGAATGAACACCGGAAGAACAATCCAAGAATAGGGTTAGGGTTAGGGTTAGGGTTAGGGTTAGGGTTAGGGTTAGGGTTAGGGTTAGGGTTAGGGTTAGGGTTAGAGTTAGGGTTAGGGTTAGGGTTAGGTTTAGGATGAATGAACACCGCAAGAACAATCCAAGATTAGGGTTAGGGTTAGGGTTAGGGTTAGGGTGAATGAACACCGCAAGAACAATCCAAGATTAGGGTTAGGGTTAGGGTTAGGGTTAGGGTTAGGGTTAGGGTTAGGGTTAGGGTTAGGATAAATGAACACCACAAGAACTATCCAAGATTAGGGTTAGGGTTAGGGTTAGGGTTAGGGTTAGGGTGAATGAACACCGCAAGAACAATCCAAGATTAGGGTTAGGGTTAGGGTTAGGGTTAGGGTTAGGGTTAGGGTTAGGGTTAGGGTTAGGGTTAGGATAAATGAACACCACAAGAACTACCCAAGATTAGGGTTAGGGTTAGGGTTAGGGTTAGGGTTAGGGTTAGGGTTAGGGTTAGGGTGAATGAACAACGCAAGAACATACCAAGATTAGGGTTAGGGTTAGGGTTAGGGTTAGGGTTAGGGTTAGGGTTAGGGTTAGGGTGAATGAACACCGCAAGAACAATCCAAGATTAGGGTTAGGGTTAGGGTTAGGGTTAGGGTTAGGGTTAGGGTTAGGGTGAATGAACACCGCAAGAGCAATCCAAGATTAGGGTTAGGGTAAGGGTTAGGGTTAGTGTTAGGGTTAGGGTTAGTTTTAGGGTTAGGGTTAGGGTTAGGGTTAGGGTTAGGGTTAGGGTTAGGATGAATGAACATCGTAAGAACAATCCAAGATAAGGGTTAGTGTTAGG
>NW_028113115.1:392500-402500 GCF_964234715.1 Podarcis melisellensis | reverse complement strand
GTGGCTAACCCTGACTCCTGTCCTTCCGCTGACGGAGAGCTGCCTGCTCCCGATGCCTGGGGCTCCTCCCCCCTACTGCTCTCCGGTGGGGAAGCTGGTCCCGATTTCCAGCTGCTGCTCTCTGAGCCCTCTCTGGCCCCTCCCTCCTGGGGTGTTCCCCTTGGCAACCCCCTTGCTCTGATCACGGGAGCCCCTTTCTGTGAATCCTCTGATTCGCTGGAGAGACTTAGAGACCTCGGACGGCTATCATCGCTGACTTCTCCCTCGGATTCCTCTCCCTCGGTCTCTAATTCCTCCCTTCCCTGTCCCTCTGCTCCTGAACCCCTGACATCCATCCCCCCCTCGAAGCCCCCCCTTCCCCCCTCCCCTCCTTCCGGTGTGGGTACTGGGTGCTCCGTCGTAGCGGGGGTGCGTGCAGGATACAGTTCGTCCCCCATGTACTCGTCGACATCTCTCTCCTCTGCTTCCATCTCTCTGTCTCCGTGCTCGAACCCCACGTCTTCCCCCAACACGTCCATGTCCGTCTCGCCCCCCTCCCCCTCTTCGGGTGATCCCAGCCAAGGACCACTCAGCCACTTCCTGCGCCACTGCTCCTCTGGTCGATCGTCCCACCAATAAGAGCTGTCTGAGGCAGACCCCGGTGGCGAACCCACCCGGGAGCTCGGGACTGGGGCCTGTTCTTCGTCCGAGTCGAACCCCTGGAATGTGCTGGCCGAAAGAGTGGTTGTGAAGAGCCAGTCGTCGAAATACTCGGCTGGCATGGGCCTGTGTGGGAAGAGGGCATGAAACTCCTCTTTGAGCAGAGGCTCCTCCAAAGCATAGTCCGGAACCCAGCTGTTCGCAGTGGCCGGGGTACCCTCTCTGGCTAGGAGATATTCTACTCCTTCTTCCCCCCATCTCGAGTCTAAAATCTCTGTGACCTCGTTGATGTGCCCCCTCCTTGGCGACCCCCCCTGTCTGGGCCCTTCTCTGGGCGGGTCCGGTGCTGTGTCTGGCTCCTGAAATCTATGAGGTGCTTTGTAGGGCGTGAGCACTGATCTATGGAACACCGGATGCATCCTGGAACCCTCCGGAAGCGCTAACCGGAAGGCCACTGGATTGACCTGTGCCTGGACTTGGTAAGGTCCTAGCTGCTTATGTCCTAGCTTCTTCTTCGCTAACGATCTGGTCGGCACTGCTTGCGCTGCTAACCAGACCCAGTCTCCCACCTGTATGTCTTCCCCAACTCTTCTGTGTCTGTCTGCCTGCACTTTGTATGCGTGTTTTGCGAGTTCTAACTGCCTCCTGAGCTGTTCGTGGACTTCCTGCAACTCCGACGCTAAGGCTTCCGCTGCCTGTGGCTCCCCCTCCCCCACTCTCTCTAAACTCGGGAAGGTTCTGGGATGCCTCCCGTTGTTGGCAAAGAACGGCGTCACCCCCGTCGACACGTGCTTCGTATTGTTGTAAGCGAACTCAGCGAGTGGCAGGTAGTCCACCCATGTCGTGGGCTGCTGATTGGCGTAGCATCTCAGGTACTGCTGCATGATGGCGTTGACCCTCTCCGCTTGTCCGTTGGTCTGTGGGTGTCTCGCCGACGCCAAATTGACTTTGACGTTCAGAATGCCCATCAGCTTCTGCCAGAAGTTCGAGATGAACTGTCGCCCCCGGTCGGAGAGAATAGATCGTGGCAGACCGTGAACCTTGAACACGTGGTCAATGAACAGTTTGGCGGTCTGCTCTGCCGTGGCTACCTTCGCACACGGAATGAAGTGTGCCATTTTAGTAAACATGTCCACCACCACTAGCACTGCTGTCTTTCCCCTCGAACTGGGCAGATCCGTGACGAAGTCCAGGGCCACCCTCTCCCACGGTTCAGCCGGTGTTTGCAGCGGTTCCAGCAATCCCGCCGGCGGTTTGTGAACTGACTTGGCCCTTTGGCAGGTGTCACATCTCGCGACGTAATCCGCGACTTCCCCCCGCATCTTGGGCCACCAAAAGTCTCTGGCTACTAGTTCGACAGTCTTTTCTTTGCCAAAGTGCCCGGCTGTGGGAGCGTCGTGTAGCTGCTGCAGAACCCTTGCGCGGAGGTCGTCTCCCGGCACGTAGAGTGCTCCCTTGTGGAGGAGCAACCCATCGCGTATCTGGAACTCGTCGGCCCTCGCTGTGCCCCTGTGCACCTCCTCCATCCTGGCCTGTGCGAAGGGGTCTTCCCGCAGCGCTCGACGGACGGCCTCCAGGTCCACGGTTGCCGACGCGCATGCCCACGCTTCCGGTGCGAAAATGTGCTTGGCCGCCGGCGGTGCCGCCTCCTCCAGGTATTGCGGCTTTCTGGACAAAGCATCCGCCATCACGTTGTTGTCGCCCGGAATGTACTCTATCTTAAAGTCGAAGTCCGCGAAGAACTCCGCCCATCTAATGTGTCGCTGGTTGAGGAACCTAGCCGTGCGCCAGTACTCCAGATTCTTGTGGTCCGTGTGGACCTGCACTGTGTGTCTGGCTCCGATAAGGAAGTGCCGCCATGCCTTGAACGCTGCATGGATGGCTAGCAACTCCCTGTCCCAGATGGTATAATTCTGCTCCGACTTGCTGAGCTTCCTCGAGTAGAAGGCGCACGGCCTCCAGTCCCCCTGCTGGTCTTGTTGCAACAGGACAGCTCCCACGGCTCTGTCTGAGGCGTCTGTCTCCACCCTCATGGGTCTGCTGGGATTCACATGCAGCAGCTGCTCCTCTGACGCGAAGAGCCGCTTGAGTCTCTGAAAGGACTGCTCCGCTTGCTCCGTCCAGATGAATTTCTTCTTCTTGGAGCTGAGCGTGTCGGTGATGGCCGCTGTCTGCATGGCAAATCCCTTGATGAACTTGCGGTAAAAGTTGGCAAAGCCGACAAACCGCTGGACTTCCTTCCGATTGCGTGGGCTTTTCCAGTCCAAAACTGCGCTAACCTTGGCGCTGTCCATGGCGAGCCCCTTGTCTGACAGCTTGTAGCCCAGGAAATCCACCTCCGTCACGTCGAACTGGCACTTCTCCAGCTTGGCGTACAGCCTGTGCTCCTTCAGTCTCTGCAGAACTTCCCTGACATCCCTCTCGTGCGCCTCGCGCGATTCTGAAAAAATCAGGATGTCGTCCAGGAAGCATACGCACTTCTTGTAAAGGAGCCCCGCCAGCACATGATGCATAAAGGCTTGGAAAGTGTGAGAGCCATTTTGCAATCCGAAGGGCATAACTCTGTATTCGTAGGTGCCCAGTGGCGTGAACATGGCCGTCTTCCACTCGTCGCCCTCGCGCATGCGAATCAGGTTGTACGCCCCACGTAGATCCAACTTGGTGAAAACGCGTCCTTTCCGCACCGTCGCGAGCAGGTCGTCTATCTTGGGCATGGGGAAAGCTGAGGGCTTGGTTTTCGAGTTTAAGATCCTGAAATCCACCACCAGCCTCCGTTGGGGCGTGTCCCGCTTCTTCACAAAGAATACTGGACTGCCTCCCACCGCTTTCGACTCCCGGATGAACCCACGCTGCAAATTGTGATCTATGAACTCCCTGAGTTCCTGCAGTTCATCCTCAGACATGGAGTACAGTTTCCCCGTTGGCAGCGTCGCCCCCGGCAGGAGGTCAATCTTGCAATCATAGGGTCTGTGAGGAGGTAGCTTGTCCGCCTCCTTCTCGCAGAAAACCTCCAAAAACTCCGCATACTTGTGGGGTACTGCTTGCAGCGTGCCCAACTGTAACTGCGGGTCCTCCTCTTCCTCCTCTGGGCTGGGTATGATGCAGTGTTCTGCACAGTAGGAGGATCCAAACGTTAGTTGGCGCTGGTACCAAGCCAACGCTGGGCTGTGCCTGTGCAGCCAACTCATGCCTAATACTACAGGCGTGTCTGACAGTTGGGTGACATTGAAGCTGATAACCTCCCGGTGATTCCCAATTTGCATCACCATCGGCGGCGTCTGCTGCACCACCTGCCCCCCTAGCAGTTCCCTGCCATCCACCGTGACAACCTTCAGGGGCAGCGTGGCTGGCAGTAAAGCTATGTTGTGTCGTTGAATGAACTCCAGTCCTATAAAGTCTGCATTACTGCCAGAGTCAATTGTGATAGGCACTTCTAAGGTGAGTCCATTGGGCAGCTGGAGCGATGCGGTGAGCTGCACCACTGGTTTGGGCGGGAGGGGGTCTGTGGGCTGCAAAATCTCCGGGGACTTCTTCACTGACTTGTCTGGCTGGGCCCCAGTGCCTCCTATTCCAGCCAGACTTCGTCGTTTCCCTGCTGTGGTTCTCTCTGCTGAGTTGTTTCCAATACTGTCACTGAGGCTGCAGTTTGCTTGCGGAGCCTCTGGGGACACTCTTTCGCCAGATGCTCCTCACTCTCACATATATAGCACTTCCTGTTCCTTCTAGGCAGCTTCGGTTTTACTGCTCCCGGTGTTAAGGCTCTATTAGCTGAGAGAGCCCTAGCACCTCCAATCTCCATCTGCTCTTCGCCCCCCTCCCTGTGGAGGCGTGGACTGCGCACGCGCTGTCTCTCTAGACAAGAGGGGGGGCACCCTCCCTGGTGTGCGTCCCCAACGTCCTTCTTCTTTGCTCCATGGCCGTTCTTCCTGCCTCACCCCAATCGACAGCGCTCTTTCCACCACTTGCTGAGTGGTTGTGGGTCTCTCTTCCCGTGCCATCTCATCTTTGATCTGTGGGCTCAATCCCTCCAAAAAAAGGTCTCTAACTGGCGGAGAATCCTTATCCCAATTCAGCGCGTTGACCAATGCAAAAAACCTGGAATGATACTGCCTGACGCTGGCTTTCCCTTGTCTTAGCCCAAATATGTCCTTTCTGGCAATATCAATGTCTATGTTTGATAAGAAACAGGAATCCATCGCCTTAATGAATGCATCTGCGCTTTGGAGCGCTGGATCCTTGTCCCTCCACAGATTTCGCAGCCATGCTTTCGCGTCCCCATGCAAATGGGACAGGATGAACCCCACTTTCTCTTGCTCATCTCTAAAGTCTCTCTCCAACAGCTGCAGCGCAAACAGCACGTCTGCTCGGAAATTGGGGTACTGCTGCAAATTCCCATCAAAATGAGATACAATGCTGGCTCCTCTTTTCCCCAACCCAATCCCCTCGGATCTGGGTCCCGGTAGCCCCTGCTTCGCAAGCCCCTCTAACCTGGCTTGAAGATCTCTGCAGGCAGCCGCCGCTTCTTCCTCTCTCTTCCTGGATGCGATTATTTCAGCGCTGAGTTGTGTCACCGCTTCTTGCAGGGAAGCTATTTTCTGTTCTGTAGTCATCTCGCCTGACTTTTGTGAGCTCGCAAGGCACCAGTCTTCTGCCCTCCCTGCCTCGCTCCCGTAGCGATGCTTGAGGCGAAGAAAACCGGTGAAAATTTGAGATGAGGCTTACTGTCAGAGACTGCCTCCAGGTCCCAGCTCACAGAAGACCAACGCTAGCCAGCGGAACTGTACAAAGTCTTTATTGAAGTTTAGTTCCCATTTTCAAACCCTAGCGTGCATCTCTACGTCTAGACCCTAGACCAGCGAAGCCTCATCTGAGTCTCCGCCCCCTGTACACCAGTTCAACACTCTAGCCTTACTCCACCTTCTGCGTTTCTCCTTCCGCCTCTGGGTCCTACTACCCCCCTGGGTGCCTTCCTTCCTGGACGCTTCGGATGCGGACCCCTCGGACTCCTCCCCCTCTCTTCGGCGGGCTTTGGGACCCGGCTCCCTCTCCGGGCTGCTTATGGCGCCACCCTCTTGTACATTTGAACTTGGCGCGCGCGCGCTGCCCCTGACCTTCCTTTTGACCGTTTCCTCGCTCTCTGATGCAGGCGTGGCTAACCCTGACTCCTGTCCTTCCGCTGACGGAGAGCTGCCTGCTCCCGATGCCTGGGGCTCCTCCCCCCTACTGCTCTCCGGTGGGGAAGCTGGTCCCGATTTCCAGCTGCTGCTCTCTGAGCCCTCTCTGGCCCCTCCCTCCTGGGGTGTTCCCCTTGGCAACCCCCTTGCTCTGATCACGGGAGCCCCTTTCTGTGAATCCTCTGATTCGCTGGAGAGACTTAGAGACCTCGGACGGCTATCATCGCTGACTTCTCCCTCGGATTCCTCTCCCTCGGTCTCTAATTCCTCCCTTCCCTGTCCCTCTGCTCCTGAACCCCTGACAGTTAGGGTTAGGGTTAGGGTTAGGGTTAGGGTTAGGGTTAGGGTGAATGAACGCCGCAAGAACAATCCAAGCTTAGGGTTAGGGTTAGGGTTAGGGTTAGGGTTAGGGTTAGGGTTAGGGTTAGGGTTAGGGTGAGGGTGAGGGTGAGGGTTAGGGTTAGGGTGAATGAACACCGCAAGAACAATCCAAGATTAGGGTTAGGGTTAGGGTTAGGGTTAGGGTTAGGGTTAGGGTTAGGGTTAGGATGAATGAACACAGCAAGAACAATCCAAGATTAGGGTTCGGGTTAGGGTTAGGGTTCGGGTTAGGGTTAGGGTTAGGGTTAGGGTGAATGAACACCGCAAGAACAATCCAAGAATAGGGTTAGGGTTAGGGTTAGGGTTAGGGTTAGGGTTAGGGTTAGGGTTAGGGTTAGGGTTAGGGTGAATGAACACCGCAAGAACAATGCAAGAATAGGGTTAGGGTTAGGGTTAGGGTTAGGATGAATGAACACCGCAAGAACAATCCAAGATTAGGGTTAGAGTTAGGGTTAGGGTTAGGGTTAGGGTTAGGGTTAGGGTTAGGGTTAGGGTTAGGGTTAGGGTTAGGGTTAGGATTAGGGTTAGGGTTAGGGTTAGGGTTAGGGTTAGGGTGAATGAACACCGCAAGAACAATCCAAGAATAGGGTTAGGGTTAGGGTTAGGGTTAGGGTTAGGGTTAGGGTAGGGTTAGGGTTAGGGTTAGGGTTAGGGTTAGGGTTAGGGTTAGGGTTAGGGTTAGGGTTAGGGTTAGGGTTAGGATGAATGAACACCACAAGAACAATCCAAGATTAGGGTTAGGGTTAGGGTTAGGGTTAGGGTTAGGGTTAGGGTTAGGGTTGGGGTTAGGGTTAGGGTTAGGGTTAGGGTTAGGGTTAGGGTTAGGGTTAGGGTTAGGGTTAGGGTGAATGAACACCCCAAGAACAATCCAAGATTAGGGTTAGGGTTAGGGTTAGGGTTAGGGTTAGGGTTAGGGTTAGGATGAATGAACACCGCAAGAACAATCCAAGATTAGGGTTCGGGTTCGGGTTCGGGTTCGGGTTAGGGTTAGGGTTAGGGTTAGGGTGAATGAACACCGCAAGAACAATCCAAGAATATGGTTAGGGTTAGGGTTAGGGTTAGGGTTAGGGTTAGGGTTAGTATTAGGGTTAGGGTTAGGGTTAGGGTGAATGAACACCGCAAGAACAATGCAAGAATAGGGTTAGGGTTAGGGTTAGGGTTAGGATGAATGAACACCGCAAGAACAATCCAAGATTAGGGTTAGGGTTAGGGTTAGGGTTAGGGTTAGGGTTAGGGTTAGGGTTAGGGTTAGGGTTAGGGTTAGGATGAATGAACACTACAAGAACAATCCAAGATTAGGGTTAGGGTTAGGGTTAGGGTTAGGGTTAGGGTTAGGGTGAATGAACACCGCAAGAACAATCCAAGATTAGGGTTAGGGTTAGGGTTAGGGTTAGGGTTAGGGTTAGGGTTAGGGTTAGGGTAAGGGTTAGGGTTAGGATGAATGAACACCACAAGAACAATCCAAGATTAGGGTTAGGGTTAGGGTTAGGGTTAGGGTTAGGGTTAGGGTTAGGGTTAGGGTTAGGGTTAGGGTTAGGGTGAATGAACACCGCAAGAACAATCCAAGAATAGGGTTAGGGTTAGGGTTCGGGTTAGGGTTAGGGTTAGGATTAGGGTTAGGGTTAGGGTTAGGGTTAGGGTTAGGGTTAGGGTGAATGAACACCGCAAGAACAATCCAAGAATAGGGTTAGGGTTAGGGTTAGGGTTAGGGTTAGGGTTAGGGTTAGGGTAGGGTTAGGGTTAGGGTTAGGGTTAGGGTTAGGGTTAGGGTTAGGGTTAGGGTTAGGGTTAGGGTTAGGGTTAGGGTTAGGATGAATGAACACCACAAGAACAATCCAAGATTAGGGTTAGGGTTGGGTTAGGGTTAGGGTTAGGGTTAGGGTTGGGGTTAGGGTTAGGGTTAGGGTTAGGGTTAGCGTTCGAGTTAGGGTTAGGGTTAGGTTTAGGATGAATGAACACCGCAAGAACAATCCAAGATTAGGGTTAGGGTTAGGGTTAGGGTTAGGGTTAGGGTTAGGGTTAGGGTTAGGGTTAGGGTGAATGAACGCCGCAAGAACAATCCAAGCTTAGGGTTAGGGTTAGGGTTAGGGTTAGGGTTCGGGTTCGGGTTAGGGTTAGGGTTAGGGTGAGGGTGAGGGTTAGGGTTAGGGTTAGGGTTAGGGTTAGGGTTAGGGTTAGGGTTAGGGTTAGGGTTAGGGTGAATGAACAACGCAAGAACAATCCAAGATTAGGGTTAGGGTTAGGGTTAGGGTTAGGGTTAGGGTTAGGGTTAGGGTTAGGGTTAGGGTTAGGGTTAGGGTTAGGGTGAATGAACGCCGCAAGAACAATCCAAGCTTAGGGTTAGGGTTAGGGTTAGGGTTAGGGTTAGGGTTAGGGTTAGGGTTAGGGTTAGGGTGAGGGTGAGGGTTAGGGTTAGGGTGAATGAACACCGCAAGAACAATCCAAGATTAGGGTTAGGGTTAGGGTTAGGGTTAGGGTTAGGGTTAGGGTTAGGGTTAGGGTTAGGGTTAGGGGTAGGGTTAGGGTTAGGATGAATGAACACAGCAAGAACAATCCAAGATTAGGGTTCGGGTTAGGGTTCGGGTTCGGGTTCGGGTTAGGGTTAGGGTGAATGAACACCGCAAGAACAATCCAAGAATAGGGTTAGGGTTAGGGTTAGGGTTAGGGTTAGGGTTAGGATTAGGGTTAGGGTTAGGGTTAGGGTTAGGGTTAGGGTTAGGGTTAGGGTGAATGAACACCGCAAGAACAATGCAAGAATAGGGTTAGGGTTAGGGTTAGGGTTAGGGTGAATGAACACCGCAAGAACAATCCAAGATTAGGGTTAGGGTTAGGGTTAGGGTTAGGGTGAATGAACACCGCAAGAACAATCCAAGATTAGGGTTAGGGTTAGGGTTAGGGTTAGGGTTAGGGTTAGGGTTAGGGTTAGGGTTAGGGTTAGGGTTAGGGTTAGGGTTAGGATGAATGAACACCACAAGAACAATCCAAGATTAGGGTTAGGGTTAGGGTTAGGGTTAGGGTTAGGGTTAGGGTGAATGAACACCGCAAGAACAATCCAAGAATAGGGTTAGGGTTAGGGTTAGGGTTAGGGTTAGGGTTAGGGTTAGGGTTAGAGTTAGGGTTAGGATTAGGGTTAGGGTTAGGGTTAGGGTGAATGAACACCGCAAGAACAATCCAAGAATAGGGTTAGGGTTAGGGTTAGGGTTAGGGTTAGGGTTAGGGTAGGGTTAGGGTTAGGGTTAGGGTTAGGGTTAGGGTTAGGGTTAGGGTTAGGGTTAGGGTTAGGGTTAGGGTTAGGGTTAGGGTTAGGGTTAGGATGAATGAACACCACAAGAACAATCCAAGATTAGGGTTAGGGTTAGGGTTAGGGTTAGGGTTAGGGTTAGGGTTAGGGTTAGAGTTAGGGTTAGGGTTAGGGTTAGGGTTGGGGTTAGGGTTAGGGTTAGGGTGAATGAACACCGCAAGAACAATCCAAGAATAGGGTTAGGGTTAGGGTTCGAGTTCGGGTTAGGGTTAGGGTTAGGGTGAATGAACATCGCAAGAACAATCCAAGAATAGGGTTAGGGTTAGGGTTAGGGTTAGGGTTAGGATTAGGATTAGGGTTAGGGTTAGGGTTAGGGTTAGGGTTAGGGTTAGGGTGAATGAACACCGCAAGAACAATGCAAGAATAGGGTTAGGGTTAGGGTTAGGATGAATGAACACCGCAAGAACAATCCAAGATTAGGGTTAGGGTTAGGGTTAGGGTTAGGGTTAGGGTTAGGGTTAGGGTTAGGGTTAGGGTTACGATGAATGAACACTACAAGAACAAT
>NW_028113115.1:360000-362500 GCF_964234715.1 Podarcis melisellensis | reverse complement strand
GGTTAGGGTTAGGGTTAGGGTTAGGGTTAGGGTGAATGAACACCGCAAGAACAATCCAAGAATAGGGTTAGGGTTAGGGTTAGGGTTAGGGTTAGGGTTAGGATTAGGGTTAGGGTTAGGGTTAGGGTTAGGGTTAGGGTGAATGAACACCGCAAGAACAATCCAAGAATAGGGTTAGGGTTAGGGTTAGGGTTAGGGTTAGGGTTAGGGTTAGGGTTAGGGTTAGGGTTAGGATGAATGAACACCACAAGAACAATCCAAGATTAGGGTTAGGGTTGGGTTAGGGTTAGGGTTAGGGTTAGGGTTGGGGTTAGGGTTAGGGTTAGTGTTAGGGTTAGCGTTCGAGTTAGGGTTAGGGTTAGGTTTAGGATGAATGAACACCGCAAGAACAATCCAAGATTAGGGTTAGGGTTAGGGTTAGGGTTAGGGTTAGGGTTAGGGTTAGGGTTAGGGTGAATGAACGCCGCAAGAACAATCCAAGCTTAGGGTTAGGGTTAGGGTTAGGGTTAGGGTTAGGGTTAGGGTTAGGGTTAGGGTGAGGGTGAGGGTTAGGGTTAGGGTTAGGGTTAGGGTTAGGGTTAGGGTTAGGGTTAGGGTGAATGAACAACGCAAGAACAATCCAAGATTAGGGTTAGGGTTAGGGTTAGGGTTAGGGTTAGGGTTAGGGTTAGGGTTAGGGTTAGGGTTAGGGTGAATGAACGCCGCAAGAACAATCCAAGCTTAGGGTTAGGGTTAGGGTTAGGGTTAGGGTTAGGGTTAGGGTTAGGGTGAGGGTGAGGGTGAGGGTTAGGGTTAGGGTGAATGAACACCGCAAGAACAATCCAAGATTAGGGTTAGGGTTAGGGTTAGGGTTAGGGTTAGGGTTAGGGTTAGGGTTAGGGTTAGGATGAATGAACACAGCAAGAACAATCCAAGATTAGGGTTCGGGTTCGGGTTCGGGTTAGGGTTAGGGTTAGGGTTAGGGTGAATGAACACCGCAAGAACAATCCAAGAATAGGGTTAGGGTTAGGGTTAGGGTTAGGGTTAGGGTTAGGGTTAGGGTTAGGGTTAGGGTTAGGGTTAGGGTTAGGGTTAGGGTTAGGGTGAATGAACACTGCAAGAACAATGCAAGAATAGGGTTAGGGTTAGGGTTAGGATGAATGAACACCGCAAGAACAATCCAAGATTAGGGTTAGAGTTAGGGTTAGGGTTAGGGTTAGGGTTAGGGTTAGGGTTAGGGTTAGGATTAGGGTTAGGGTTAGGGTTAGGGTTAGGGTTAGGGTGAATGAACACCGCAAGAACAATCCAAGAATAGGGTTAGGGTTAGGGTTAGGGTTAGGGTTAGGGTTAGGGTTAGGGTAGGGTTAGGGTTAGGGTTAGGGTTAGGGTTAGGGTTAGGGTTAGGGTTAGGGTTAGGGTTAGGGTTAGGGTTAGGATGAATGAACACCACAAGAACAATCCAAGATTAGGGTTAGGGTTAGGGTTAGGGTTAGGGTTAGGGTTAGGGTTAGGGTTAGGGTTAGGGTTAGGGTTAGGGTTAGGGTTAGGGTTAGGGTTAGGGTTAGGGTTAGGGTTAGGGTTGGGGTTAGGGTTAGGGTTAGGGTTAGGGTTAGGGTTAGGGTGAATGAACACCGCAAGAACAATCCAAGATTAGGGTTAGGGTTAGGGTTAGGGTTAGGGTTAGGGTTAGGGTTAGGATGAATGAACACCGCAAGAACAATCCAAGATTAGGGTTCGGGTTAGGGTTAGGGTTAGGGTTAGGGTTAGGGTGAATGAACACCGCAAGAACAATCCAAGAATATGGTTAGGGTTAGGGTTAGGGTTAGGGTTAGGGTTAGGGTTAGGGTTAGGGTTAGGGTTAGGATTAGGGTTAGGGTTAGGGTTAGGGTGAATGAACACCGCAAGAACAATGCAAGAATAGGGTTAGGGTTAGGGTTAGGGTTAGGATGAATGAACACCGCAAGAACAATCCAAGATTAGGGTTAGGGTTAGGGTTAGGGTTAGGGTTAGGGTTAGGGTTAGGGTTAGGGTTAGGGTTAGGGTTAGGGTTAGGGTTAGGGTTAGGGTTAGGATGAATGAACACTACAAGAACAATCCAAGATTAGGGTTAGGGTTAGGGTTAGGGTTAGGGTTAGGGTGAATGAACACCGCAAGAACAATCCAAGATTAGGGTTAGGGTTAGGGTTAGGGTTAGGGTTAGGGTTAGGGTTAGGGTTAGGGTTAGGGTTAGGGTTAGGGTTAGGGTTAGGGTTAGGGTTAGGGTAAGGGTTAGGGTGAATGAACACCACAAGAACAATCCAAGATTAGGGTTAGGGTTAGGGTTAGGGTTAGGGTTAGGGTTAGGGTTAGGGTTAGGGTTAGGGTTAGGGTTAGGGTGAATGAACACCGCAAGAACAATCCAAGAATAGGGTTCGGGTTAGGGTTCGGGTTAGGGTTAGGGTTAGGATTAGGGTTAGGGTTAGGGTTAGGGTTAGGGTTAGGGTTAGGGTGAATGAACACCGCAAGAACAATCCAAGAATAG
>NW_028113115.1:347500-350000 GCF_964234715.1 Podarcis melisellensis | reverse complement strand
AGGGTTAGGGTTAGGTTTAGGATGAATGAACACCGCAAGAACAATCCAAGATTAGGGTTAGGGTTAGGGTTAGGGTTAGGGTTAGGGTTAGGGTTAGGGTTAGGGTTAGGGTTAGGGTTAGGGTTAGGGTTAGGGTTAGGGTTAGGATGAATGAACACCACAAGAACAATCCAAGATTAGGGTTAGGGTTAGGGTTAGGGTTAGGGTTAGGGTTAGGGTTAGGGTTAGGGTTAGGGTGAATGAACACTGCAAGAACAAACCAAGAATAGGGTTAGGGTTAGGGTTAGGGTTAGGGTTAGGGTTAGGGTTAGGGTTAGGATTAGGGTTAGGGTTAGGGTTAGGGTTAGGGTGAATGAACACCGCAAGAACAATCCAAGAATAGGGTTAGGGTTAGGGTTAGGGTTAGGGTTAGGGTTAGGGTAAGGGTTAGGGTAGGATTAGGGTTAGGGTTAGGGTTAGGGTTAGGGTTAGGGTTAGGGTTAGGGTTAGGGTTAGGATGAATGAACACCACAAGAACAATCCAAGATTAGGTTTAGGGTTAGGGTTAGGGTTAGGGTTAGGGTTAGGGTTAGGGTTAGGGTTAGGGTTAGGGTTAGGGTTGGGGTTAGGGTTAGGGTTAGGGTTAGCGTTCGAATTAGGGTTAGGGTTAGGTTTAGGATGAATGAACACCGCAAGAACAATCCAAGATTAGGGTTAGGGTTAGGGTTAGGGTTAGGGTTAGGGTTAGGGTTAGGGTTAGGGTTAGGGTTAGGGTTAGGGTTAGGGTTAGGATGAATGAACACTACAAGAACAATCCAAGAATAGGGTTAGGGTTAGGGTTAGGGTTAGGGTTAGGGTTAGGGTTAGGGTTAGGATGAATGAACACCGCAAGAACAATCCAAGATTAGGGTTAGGGTTAGGGTTAGGGTTAGGGTTAGGGTTAGGGTTAGGGTTAGGGTTAGGGTTAGGGTTAGGGTTAGGGTTAGGGTTAGGGTTAGGATGAATGAACACTACAAGAACAATCCAAGGTTAGGGTTAGGGTTAGGGTTAGGGTTAGGGTTAGGGTTAGGGTTAGGGTTAGGGTTAGGGTTAGGGTTAGGGTTAGGGTTAGGGTTAGGGTGAATGAACACCGCAAGAACAATCCAAGATTAGGGTTAGGGTTAGGGTTAGGGTTAGGGTTAGGGTTAGGGTTAGGGTTAGGGTTAGGGTTAGGGTTAGGGTTAGGGTTAGGGTTAGGGTTAGGGTTAGGATGAATGAACACCACAAGAACAATCCAAGATTAGGGTTAGGGTTAGGGTTAGGGTTAGGGTTAGGGTTAGGGTTAGGGTTAGGGTTAGGGTTAAGGTTAGGGTTAGGGTTAGGGTGAATGAACACCGCAAGAACAATCCAAGAATAGGGTTAGCGTTAGGGTTAGGGTTAGGGTTAGGGTTAGGGTTAGGATTAGGGTTAGGGTTAGGGTGAATGAACACCGCAAGAACAATCCAAGAATAGGGTTAGGGTTAGGGTTAGGGTTAGGGTTAGGGTTAGGGTTAGGGTTAGGGTGAATGAACACCGCAAGAACAATGCAAGAATAGGGTTAGGGTTAGGGTTAGGGTTAGGATGAATGAACACCGCAAGAACAATCCAAGATTAGGGTTAGGGTTAGGGTTAGGGTTAGGGTTAGGGTTAGGATGAATGAACACTACAAGAACAATCCAAGATTAGGGTTAGGGTTAGGGTTAGGGTGAATGAACACCGCAAGAACAATCCAAGAATAGGGTTAGGGTTAGGGTTAGGGTTAGGGTTAGGGTTAGGATTAGGGTTAGGGTTAGGGTTAGGGTTAGGGTGAATGAACACCGCAAGAACAATCCAAGAATAGGGTTAGGGTTAGGGTTAGGGTTAGGGTTAGGGTTAGGGTAGGGTTAGGGTTAGGGTTAGGGTTAGGGTTAGGGTTAGGGTTAGGGTTAGGGTTAGGGTTAGGGTTAGGGTTAGGGTTAGGGTTAGGGTTAGGGTTATGTTTAGGGTTAGGGTTAGGATGAATGAACACCACAAGAACAATCCAAGATTAGGTTTAGGGTTAGGGTTAGGGTTAGGGTTAGGGTTAGGGTTAGGGTTAGGGTTAGGGTTAGGGTTAGGGTTAGGGTTGGGGTTAGGGTTAGGGTTAGGGTTAGCGTTCGAGTTAGGGTTAGGGTTAGGTTTAGGATGAATGAACACCGCAAGAACAATCCAAGATTAGGGTTAGGGTTAGGGTTAGGGTTAGGGTTAGGGTTAGGGTTAGGGTTAGGGTTAGGGTTAGGGTTAGGGTTAGGGTTAGGGTTAGGGTTAGGATGAATGAACACCACAAGAACAATCCAAGATTAGGGTTAGGGTTAGGGTTAGGGTTAGGGTTAGGGTTAGGGTTAGGGTTAGGGTTAGGGTGAATGAACACTGCAAGAACAAACCAAGAATAGGGTTAGGGTTAGGGTTAGGGTTAGGGTTAGGGTTAGGGTTAGGGTTAGGATTAGGGTTAGGGTTAGGGTTAGGGTTAGGGTGAATGAACACC
>NW_028113115.1:335000-337500 GCF_964234715.1 Podarcis melisellensis | reverse complement strand
AAGAATAGGGTTAGGGTTAGGGTTAGGGTTAGGGTTAGGGTTAGGGTTAGGGTTAGGGTTAGGGTTAGGGTGAATGAACACCGCAAGAACAATCCAAGAATAGGGTTAGGGTTAGGGTTAGGGTTAAGGTTAGGGTTAGGGTTAGGGTGAATGAACACCGCAAGAACAATCCAAGAATAGGGTTAGGGTTAGGGTTAGGGTTAGGGTTAGGGTTAGGGTTAGGGTTAGGGTTAGGGTTAGGGTTAGGGTTAGGGTTAGGATGAATGAACACCGCAAGAACAATCCAAGATTAGGGTTAGGGTTAGAGTTAGGGTTAGGGTTAGGGTTAGGGTTAGGGTTAGGGTGAATGAACACCGCAAGAACAATCCAAGATTAGGGTTAGGGTTAGGGTTAGGGTTAGGGTTAGGGTTAGGGTTAGGGTTAGGGTTAGGGTTAGGGTTAGGGTGAATGAACACCGCAAGAACAATCCAAGATTAGGGTTAGGGTTAGGGTTAGGGTTAGGGTTAGGGTTAGGGTTAGGGTTAGGGTTAGGGTTAGGGTTAGGGTTAGGGTTAGGGTTAGGGTTAGGATGAATGAACACCACAAGAACAATCCAAGATTAGGGTTAGGGTTAGGGTTAGGGTTAGGGTTAGGGTTAGGGTTAGGGTTAGGGTTAGGGTTAGGGTTAGGATGAATGAACACCACAAGAACAATCCAAGTTTAGGGTTAGGGTTAGGGTTAGGGTTAGGGTTAGGGTTAGGGTTAGGGTTAGGGTTAGGGTGAATGAACACCGCAAGTACAATCCAAGACTAGGGTTAGGGTTAGGGTTAGGGTTAGGGTTAGGGTTAGGGTTAGGGTTAGGGTTAGGGTTAGGGTGAATGAACACCGCAAGAACAATCCAAGATTAGGATTAGGGTTAGGGTTAGGGTTAGGGTTAGGGTTAGGGTTAGGGTTAGGGTTAGGGTTAGGGTTAGGGTTAGGGTTAGGGTTAGGATGAATGAACACCGCAAGAACAATCCAAGATAAGGGTTAGTGTTAGTGTTAGTGTTAGGGTTAGGGTTAGGGTTAGGGTTAGGGTTAGGGTTAGGGTTAGGTTTAGGGTTAGGGTTAGGGTTAGGGTTAGGGTTACGGTTAGGGTTAGGGTTAGGGTTAGGGTTAGGGTTAGGGTTAGGGTTAGGGTTAGGTTTAGGATGAATGAACACCTCAAGAACAATCCAAGATTATGGTTAGGGTTAGGGTTAGGATGAATGAACACTACAAGAAGAATCCAAGATAAGGGTTAGGGTTAGGGTTAGGGTTAGGGTTAGGGTTAGGGTTAGAGTTAGGGTTAGGGTTAGGGTTAGGGTTAGGGTTAGGGTTAGGGTTAGGGTGAATGAACACCCCAAGAACAATCCAAGAATAGGGTTAGGGTTAGAGTTAGGGTTAGGGTTAGGGTTAGGGTTAGGGTTAGGGTTAGGGTTAGAGTGAATGAACACCGGAAGAACAATCCAAGAATAGGGTTAGGGTTAGGGTTAGGGTTAGGGTTAGGGTTAGGGTTAGGGTTAGGGTTAGGGTTCGGGTTAGGGTTAGGGTTAGGGTTAGGGTTAGGTTTAGGATGAATGAACACCGCAAGAACAATCCAAGATTAGGGTTAGGGTTAGGGGTAGGATGAATGAACACTACAAGAACAATCCAAGATTAGGGTTAGGGTTAGGGTTAGGGTTAGGGTTAGGGTTAGGGTTAGGGTTAGGGTTAGGGTTAGGGTGAATGAACACCGCAAGAACAATCCAAGATTAGGGTTAGGGTTAGGGTTAGGGTTAGGATTAGGGTTAGGGTTAGGGTTAGGGTTAGGGTTAGGATGAATGAACACCGCAAGAACAATCCAAGACTAGGGTTAGGGTTAGGGTTAGGGTTAGGGTTAGGGTTAGGGTTAGGGTTAGGGTTAGGGTTAGGGTGAATGAACACCGCAAGAACAATCCAAGAATAGGGTTAGGGTTAGGGTTAGGGTTAGGGTTAGGGTTAGGGTTAGGGTTAGGGTTAGGGTTAGGGTTAGGATTAGGGTTAGGGTTAGGGTAAGGGTTAGGGTTAGGGTTAGGGTGAATGAACACCGCAAGAACAATCCAAGAATAGGGTTAGGGTTAGGGTTAGGGTTAGGGTTAGGGTTAGGGTTAGGGTTAGGGTTAGGGTGAATGAACACCGCAAGAACAATCCAAGAATAGGGTTAGGGTTAGGGTTAGGGTTAAGGTTAAGGTTAGGGTTAGGGTTAGGGTGAATGAACACCGCAAGAACAATCCAAGAATAGGGTTAGGGTTAGGGTTAGGGTTAGGGTTAGGGTTAGGGTTAGGGTTAGGGTTAGGATGAATGAACACCGCAAGAACAATCCAAGATTAGGGTTAGGGTTAGAGTTAGGGTTAGGGTTAGGGTTAGGGTTAGGGTTAGGGTTAGGTTTAGGATGAATGAACACCGCAAGAACAATCCAAGATTAGGGTTAGGGTTAGGGTTAGGGGTAGGATGAATGAACACTACAAGAACAATCCAAGAT
>NW_028113115.1:325000-327500 GCF_964234715.1 Podarcis melisellensis | reverse complement strand
ACCGCAAGAACAATCCAAGATTAGGGTTAGGGTTAGGGTTAGGGTTAGGGTTAGGGTTAGGGTTAGGGTTAGGGTTAGGATGAATGAACACCACAAGAACAATCCAAGTTTAGGGTTAGGGTTAGGGTTAGGGTTAGGGTTAGGGTTAGGGTTAGGGTTAGGGTTAGGGTTAGGGTTAGGGTGAATGAACACCGCAAGAACAATCCAAGAATAGGGTTAGGGTTAGGGTTAGGGTTAGGGTTAGGGTTAGGGTTAGGGTTAGGGTGAATGAACACCGCAAGAACAATCCAAGATTAGGATTAGGGTTAGGGTTAGGGTTAGGGTTAGGGTTAGGGTTAGGGTTAGGGTTAGGGTTAGGGTTAGGATGAATGAACACCGCAAGAACAATCCAAGATAAGGGTTAGTGTTAGTGTTAGTGTTAGGGTTAGGGTTAGGGTTAGGGTTAGGGTTAGGTTTAGGGTTAGGGTTAGGGTTAGGGTTAGGGTTAGGGTTAGGGTTAGGGTTAGGGTTAGGGTTAGGGTTGGGGTTAGGGTTAGGGTTAGGGTTAGGTTTAGGATGAATGAACACCTCAAGAACAATCCAAGATTAGGGTTAGGGTTAGGGTTAGGGTGAATGAACACCGCAAGAACAATCCAAGAATAGGGTTAGGGTTAGGATTAGGGTTAGGTTAGGGTTAGGGTTAGGGTTAGGGTGAATGAACACCGCAAGAACAATCCAAGAATAGGGTTAGGGTTAGGGTTAGGGTTAGGGTTAGGGTTAGGGTTAGGGTTAGGGTTAGGATGAATGAACACCGCAAGAACAATCCAAAATTAGGGTTAGGGTTAGTGTTAGTGTTAGTGTTAGGGTTAGGGTTAGGGTTAGGGTTAGGGTTAGGGTTAGGGTTAGGGTTAGGATGAATGAACACTACAAGAACAATCCAAGGTTAGGGTTAGGGTTAGGGTTAGGGTTAGGGTTAGGGTTAGGGTTAGGGTTAGGGTGAATGAACACCACAAGAACAATCCAAGATTAGGGTTAGGGTTAGGGTTAGGGTTAGGGTTAGGGTTAGGGTTAGGGTTAGGGTTAGGGTTAGGGTTAGGGTTAGGGTTAGGATGAATGAACACTACAAGAACAATCCAAGAATAGGGTTAGGGTTAGGGTTAGGGTTAGGGTTAGGGTTAGGATGAATGAACACCGCAAGAACAATCCAAGATTAGGGTTAGGGTTAGGTTAGGGTTAGGGTTAGGGTTAGGGTTAGGGTTAGGGTTAGGGTTAGGATGAATGAACACCACAAGAACAATCCAAGTTTAGGGTTAGGGTTAGGGTTAGGGTTAGGGTTAGGGTTAGGGTTAGGGTTAGGGTGAATGAACACCGCAAGAACAATCCAAGAATAGGGTTAGGGTTAGGGTTAGGGTTAGGGTTAGGGTTAGGGTTAGGGTTAGGGTTAGGGTTAGGGTTAGGGTTAGGGTTAGGGTGAATGAACACCGCAAGAACAATCCAAGATTAGGATTAGGGTTAGGGTTAGGGTTAGGGTTAGGGTTAGGGTTAGGGTTAGGGTTAGGGTTAGGGTTAGGGTTAGGATGAATGAACACCGCAAGAACAATCCAAGATAAGGGTTAGTTTTAGTGTAGTGTTAGTGTTAGTGTTAGGGTTAGGGTTAGGGTTAGGGTTAGGGTTAGGGTTAGGTTAAGGGTTAGGGTTAGGGTTAGGGTTAGGGTTAGGGTTAGGGTTAGGGTTAGGGTTAGGGTTAGGGTTAGGGTTAGGGTTAGGATGAATGAACACCTCAAGAACAATCCAAGATTATGGTTAGGGTTAGGGTTAGGATGAATGAACACTACAAGAACAATCCAAGATAAGGGTTAGGGTTAGGGTAAGGGTTAGGGTTAGGGGTTAGGGTTAGGGTTAGGGTTAGGGTTAGGGTTAGGGTTAGGGTTAGGGTTAGGGTGAATGAACACCCCAAGAACAATCCAAGAATAGGGTTAGGTTTAGGGTTAGGGTTAGGGTTAGGGTTAGGGTTAGGGTTAGGGTTAGGGTTAGGGTTAGAGTGAATGAACACCGGAAGAACAATCCAAGAATAGGGTTAGGGTTAGGGTTAGGGTTAGGGTTAGGGTAAGGGTTAGGGATAGGGATAGGGTTAGGGTTAGGGTTAGGGTTAGGGTTCGGGTTAGGGTTAGGGTTAGGGTTAGGTTTAGGATGAATGAACACCGCAAGAACAATCCAAGATTAGGGTTAGGGTTAGGGTTAGGGTTAGGATGAATGAACACTACAAGAACAATCCAAGATTAGGGTTAGGGTTAGGGTTAGGGTTAGGGTTAGGGTGAATGAACACCGCAAGAACAATCCAAGATTAGGGTTAGGGTTAGGGTTAGGATTAGGGTTAGGGTTAGGGTTAGGGTTAGGGTTAGGATGAATGAACACCGCAAGAACAATCCAAGACTAGGGTTAGGGTTAGGGTTAGGGTTAGGGTTAGGGTTAGGGTTAGGGTTA
Organism: Podarcis melisellensis; assembly: GCF_964234715.1. Lineage (NCBI taxonomy): Eukaryota > Metazoa > Chordata > Lepidosauria > Squamata > Lacertidae > Podarcis > Podarcis melisellensis. The sequence continues at coordinate 325,037 of NW_028113115.1, read as the reverse complement.
GGGTTAGGGTTAGGGTTAGGGTTAGGGTTAGGGTTAG
>NW_028113115.1:300000-315000 GCF_964234715.1 Podarcis melisellensis | reverse complement strand
CACCGCAAGAACAATCCAAGAATAGGGTTAGGGTTAGGGTTAGGGTTAGGGTTAGGGTTAGGGTTAGGGTTAGGGTTAGGGTTAGGGTTAGGGTTAGGGTTAGGATGAATGAACACCGCAAGAACAATCCAAGATTAGGGTTAGGGTTAGAGTTAGGGTTAGGGTTAGGGTTAGGGTTAGGGTTAGGGTTAGGGTTAGGATGAATGAACACTACAAGAACAATCCAAGGTTAGGGTTAGGGTTAGGGTTAGGGTTAGGGTTAGGGTTAGGGTTAGGGTTAGGGTTAGGGTTAGGGTTAGGATGAATGAACACCACAAGAACAATCCAAGTTTAGGGTTAGGGTTAGGGTTAGGGTTAGGGTTAGGGTTAGGGTTAGGGTTAGGGTTAGGGTTAGGGTTAGGGTGAATGAACACCGCAAGAACAATCCAAGAATAGGGTTAGGGTTAGGGTTAGGGTTAGGGTTAGGGTTAGGGTTAGGGTTAGGGTTAGGGTTAGGGTTAGGGTGAATGAACACCGCAAGAACAATCCAAGATAAGGGTTAGTGTTAGTGTTAGTGTTAGGGTTAGGGTTAGGGTTAGGGTTAGGGTTAGGGTTAGGGTTAGGGTTAGGTTTAGGGTTAGGGTTAGGGTTAGGGTTAGGGTTAGGGTTAGGGTTAGGGTTAGGTTTAGGATGAATGAACACCTCAAGAACAATCCAAGATTAGGGTTAGGGTTAGGGTTAGGATGAATGAACACTACAAGAACAATCCAAGATAAGGGTTAGGGTTTGGGTTAGGGTTAGGGTTAGGGTTAGAGTTAGTGTTAGTGTTAGGGTTAGGGTTAGGGTTAGGGTTAGGGTTAGGGTGAATGAACACCCCAAGAACAATCCAAGAATAGAGTTAGGGTTAGGGTTAGGGTTAGGGTTAGGGTTAGGGTTAGGGTTAGGGTTAGGGTTAGGGTTAGGGTTAGGGTTAGGGTTAGGGTGAATGAACACCGCAAGAACAATCCAAGATTAGGGTTAGGGTTAGGGTTAGGGTTAGGGTTAGGGTTAGGATGAATGAACACCACAAGAACAATCCAAGATTAGGGTTAGGGTTAGGGTTAGGGTTAGGGTTAGGGTTAGGGTTAGGGTTAGGGTTAGGGTTAGGGTTAGGGTTAGGGTGAATGAACACCGCAAGAACAATCCAAGAATAGGGTTAGGGTTAGGGTTAGGGTTAGGGTTAGGGTGAATGAACACCGGAAGAACAATCCAAGATTAGGGTTAGGGTTAGGGTTAGGGTTAGGGTTAGGGTTAGGGTTAGGGTTAGGATGAATGAACACTACAAGAACAATCCAAGATTAGGGTTAGGGTTAGGGTTAGGGTTAGGGTTAGGGTTAGGGTTAGGGTTAGGGTTAGGGTTAAGGTTAGGGTTAGGGTTAGGGTTAGGGTTAGGGTTAGGGTTAGGGTGAATGAACACCGCAAGAACAATCCAAGAATAGGGTTAGGGTTAGGGTTAGGGTTAGGGTTAGGATTAGGGTTAGGGTTAGGGTTAGGGTTAGGGTTAGGGTTAGGGTAAGGGTTAGGGTTAGGGTTAGGGTGAATGAACACCGCAAGAACAATCCAAGAATAGGGTTAGGGTTAGGGTTAGGGTTAGGGTTAGGGTTAGGGTGAATGAACACCGCAAGAACAATCCAAGAATAGGGTTAGGGTTAGGGTTAGGGTTAAGGTTAGGGTTAGGGTTAGGGTGAATGAACACCGCAAGAACAATCCAAGAATAGGGTTAGGGTTAGGGTTAGGGTTAGGGTTAGGGTTAGGGTTAGGGTTAGGGTTAGGGTTAGGGTTAGGATGAACACCGCAAGAACAATCCAAGATTAGGGTTAGGGTTAGAGTTAGGGTTAGGGTTAGGGTTAGGGTTAGGGTTAGGGTTAGGGTTAGGGTTAGGGTGAATGAACACTACAAGAACAATCCAAGGTTAGGGTTAGGGTTAGGGTTAGGGTTAGGGTTAGGGTTAGGGTTAGGGTGAATGAACACCACAAGAACAATCCAAGATTAGGGCTAGGGTTAGGGTTAGGGTTAGGGTTAGGGTTAGGGTTAGGGTTAGGGTTAGGGTTAGGGTTAGGGTTAGGGTTAGGGTTAGGATGAATGAACACTACAAGAACAATCCAAGAATAGGGTTAGGGTTAGGGTTAGGGTTAGGGTTAGGGTTAGGGTTAGGGTTAGGGTTAGGGTTAGGGTTAGGATGAATGAACACCGCAAGAACAATCCAAGATTAGGGTTAGGGTTAGGGTAAGGGTTAGGGTTAGGGTTAGGGTTAGGGTTAGGGTTAGGTTTAGGGTTAGGGTTAGGGTTAGGGTTAGGGTTAGGGTTAGGGTTAGGGTTAGGTTAGGGTTAGGGTTAGGGTTAGGGTTAGGGTTAGGGTTAGGGTTAGGGTTAGGGTTAGGGTTAGGGTTAGGTTTAGGATGAATGAACACCTCAAGAACAATCCAAGATTAGGGTTAGGGTTAGGGTTAGGATGAATGAACACTACAAGAACAATCCAAGATAAGGGTTAGGGTTTGGGTTAGGGTTAGGGTTAGGGTTAGGGTTAGGGTTAGGGTTAGAGTTAGTGTTAGTGTTAGGGTTAGGGTTAGGGTTAGGGTTAGGGTTAGGGTGAATGAACACCCCAAGAACAATCCAAGAATAGAGTTAGGGTTAGGGTTAGGGTTAGGGTTAGGGTTAGGGTTAGGGTTAGGGTTAGGGTTAGGGTTAGGGTGAATGAACACCGCAAGAACAATCCAAGATTAGGGTTAGGGTTAGGGTTAGGGTTAGGGTTAGGGTTAGGGTTAGGGTTAGGATGAATGAACACCACAAGAACAATCCAAGATTAGGGTTAGGGTTAGGGTTAGGGTTAGGGTTAGGGTTAGGGTTAGGGTTAGGGTTAGGGTGAATGAACACCGCAAGAACAATCCAAGAATAGGGTTAGGGTTAGGGTTAGGGTTAGGGTTAGGGTGAATGAACACCGGAAGAACAATCCAAGATTAGGGTTAGGGTTAGGGTTAGGGTTAGGGTTAGGGTTAGGGTTAGGGTTAGGGTTAGGATGAATGAACACTACAAGAACAATCCAAGATTAGGGTTAGGGTTAGGGTTAGGGTTAGGGTTAGGGTTAGGGTTAGGGTTAGGGTTAAGGTTAGGGTTAGGGTTAGGGTTAGGGTTAGGGTTAGGGTGAATGAACACCGCAAGAACAATCCAAGAATAGGGTTAGGGTTAGGGTTAGGGTTAGGGTTAGGGTTAGGGTTAGGGTTAGGGTTAGGGTAAGGGTTAGGGTTAGGGTTAGGGTGAATGAACACCGCAAGAACAATCCAAGAATAGGGTTAGGGTTAGGGTTAGGGTTAGGGTTAGGGTTAGGGTGAATGAACACCGCAAGAACAATCCAAGAATAGGGTTAGGGTTAGGGTTAGGGTTAAGGTTAGGGTTAGGGTTAGGGTGAATGAACACCGCAAGAACAATCCAAGAATAGGGTTAGGGTTAGGGTTAGGGTTAGGGTTAGGGTTAGGGTTAGGGTTAGGGTTAGGATGAACACCGCAAGAACAATCCAAGATTAGGGTTAGGGTTAGAGTTAGGGTTAGGGTTAGGGTTAGGGTTAGGGTTAGGGTTAGGGTTAGGATGAATGAACACTACAAGAACAATCCAAGGTTAGGGTTAGGGTTAGGGTTAGGGTTAGGGTTAGGGTTAGGGTTAGGGTGAATGAACACCACAAGAACAATCCAAGATTAGGGCTAGGGTTAGGGTTAGGGTTAGGGTTAGGGTTAGGGTTAGGGTTAGGGTTAGGGTTAGGGTTAGGGTTAGGGTTAGGGTTAGGATGAATGAACACTACAAGAACAATCCAAGAATAGGGTTAGGGTTAGGGTTAGGGTTAGGGTTAGGGTTAGGGTTAGGGTTAGGGTTAGGGTTAGGGTTAGGGTTAGGGTTAGGATGAATGAACACCGCAAGAACAATCCAAGATTAGGGTTAGGGTTAGGGTAAGGGTTAGGGTTAGGGTTAGGGTTAGGGTTAGGGTTAGGGTTAGGGTTAGGGTTAGGATGAATGAACACCACAAGAACAATCCAAGTTTAGGGTTAGGGTTAGGGTTAGGGTTAGGGTTAGGGTTAGGGTTAGGGTTAGGGTTAGGGTGAATGAACACCGCAAGAACAATCCAAGAATAGGGTTAGGGTTAGGGTTAGGGTTAGGGTTAGGGCTAGGGTTAGGGTTAGGGTTAGGGTTAGGGTTAGGGTTAGGGTGAATGAACACCGCAAGAACAATCCAAGATAAGGGTTAGTGTTAGGGTTAGGGTTAGGGTTAGGGTTAGGGTTAGGGTTAGGGTTAGGGTTAGGGTTAGGTTTAGCTTTAGGGTTAGGGTTAGGGTTAGGGTTAGGGTTAGGGTTAGGGTTAGGGTTAGGGTTAGGTTTAGGATGAATGAACACCTCAAGAACAATACAAGATTAGGGTTAGGGTTAGGGTTAGGATGAATGAACACTACAAGAACAATCCAAGATAAGGGTTAGGGTTTGGGTTAGGGTTAGGGTTAGGGTTAGAGTTAGTGTTAGTGTTAGTGTTAGGGTTAGGGTTAGGGTTAGGGTTAGGGTTAGGGTTAGGGTTAGGGTTAGGGTGAATGAACACCCCAAGAACAATCCAAGAATAGAGTTAGGGTTAGGGTTAGGGTTAGGGTTAGGGTTAGGGTTAGGGTTAGGGTTAGGGTTAGGGTTAGGGTGAATGAACACCGCAAGAACAATCCAAGATTAGGGTTAGGGTTAGGGTTAGGGTTAGGGTTAGGGTTAGGGTTAGGATGAATGAACACCACAAGAACAATCCAAGATTAGGGTTAGGGTTAGGGTTAGGGTTAGGGTTAGGGTTAGGGTTAGGGTTAGGGTTAGGGTTAGGGTGAATGAACACCGCAAGAACAATCCAAGAATAGGGTTAGGGTTAGGGTTAGGGTTAGGGTTAGGGTTAGGGTTAGGGTGAATGAACACCGGAAGAACAATCCAAGATTAGGGTTAGGGTTAGGGTTAGGGTTAGGGTTAGGGTTAGGGTTAGGGTTAGGGTTAGGGTTAGGGTTAGGGTTAGGATGAATGAACACTACAAGAACAATCCAAGATTAGGGTTAGGGTTAGGGTTAGGGTTAGGGTTAGGGTTAGGGTTAGGGTTAGAGTTAGGGTTAGGGTTAGGGTTAGGGTTAGGGTTAGGGTTAGGGTTAGGATGAATGAACACCACAAGAACAATACAAGATTAGGGTTAGGGTAAGGGTTAGGGTAAGGGTTAGGGTTAGGGTTAGGGTTAGGGTGAATGAACAACGCAGGAACAATCCAAGATTAGGGTTAGGGTTAGGGTTAGGGTTAGGGTTAGGGTTAGGGTTAGGGTTAGGGTTAGGATGAATGAACACCGCAAGAACAATCCAAGATTAGGGTTAGGGTTAGGGTTAGGGTTGGGGTTAGGGTTACGGTTAGGGTTAGGGTTAGGGTTAGGGTTAGGGTTAGGGTTAGGGTTAGGATGAATGAACACCGCAAGAACAATCCAAGATAAGGGTTAGTGTTAGTGTTAGTGTTAGTGTTAGTGTTAGGGTTAGGGTTAGGGTTAGGGTTAGGGTTAGGGTTAGGGTTAGGGTGAATGAACACCGCAAGAGCAATCCAAGATTAGGGTTAGGGTTAGGGTTAGGGTTAGGGTTAGGGTTAGGGTTAGGGTGAATGAACACCGCAAGAACAATCCAAGCTTAGGGTTAGGGTTAGGGTTAGGGTTAGGGTTAGGGTTAGGGTTAGGGTTAGGGTTAGGGTTAGGGTTAGGATGAATGAACACCACAAGAACAATCCAAGATTAGGGTTAGGGTTAGGGTTAGGGTTAGGGTTAGGGTTAGGGTTAGGGTGAATGAACACCGCAAGAACAATCCAAGAATAGGGTTAGGGTTAGGGTTAGGGTTAGGGTTAGGGTGAATGAACACCGGAAGAACAATCCAAGATTAGGGTTAGGGTTAGGGTGAATGAACACCGCAAGAGCAATCCAAGATTAGGGTTAGGGTTAGGGTTAGGGTTAGGGTTAGGGTTAGGGTTAGGGTGAATGAACACCGCAAGAACAATCCAAGATTAGGGTTAGGGTTAGGGTTAGGGTTAGGGTTAGGGTTAGGGTTAGGGTTAGGGTTAGGGTTAGGGTTAGGGTTAGGATGAATGAACACCACAAGAACAATCCAAGATTAGGGTTAGGGTTAGGGTTAGGGTTAGGGTTAGGGTTAGGGTTAGGGTTAGGGTTAGGGTGAATGAACACCGCAAGAACAATCCAAGAATAGGGTTAGGGTTAGGGTTAGGGTTAGGGTTAGGGTGAATGAACACCGGAAGAACAATCCAAGATTAGGGTTAGGGTTAGGGTTAGGGTTAGGGTTAGGGTTAGGGTTAGGATGAATGAACACTACAAGAACAATCCAAGATTAGGGTTAGGGTTAGGGTTAGGGTTAGGGTTAGGGTTAGGGTTAGGGTTAGAGTTAGCGTTAGGGTTAGGGTTAGGGTTAGGGTTAGGGTTAGGGTTAGGGTTAGGGTTAGGATGAATGAACACCACAAGAACAATACAAGATTAGGGTTAGGGTAAGGGTTAGGGTAAGGGTTAGGGTTAGGGTTAGGGTTAGGGTGAATGAACAACGCAAGAACAATCCAAGATTAGGGTTAGGGTTAGGGTTAGGGTTGGGGTTAGGGTTACGGTTAGGGTTAGGGTTAGGGTTAGGGTTAGGGTTAGGGTTAGGGTTAGGGTTAGGGTTAGGGTTAGGATGAATGAACACCGCAAGAACAATCCAAGATAAGGGTTAGTGTTAGTGTTAGTGTTAGTGTTAGGGTTAGGGTTAGGGTTAGGGTTAGGGTTAGGGTTAGGGTTAGGGTTAGGGTGAATGAACACCGCAAGAGCAATCCAAGATTAGGGTTAGGGTTAGGGTTAGGGTTAGGGTTAGGGTTAGGGTTAGGGTTAGGGTTAGGGTGAATGAACACCGCAAGAACAATCCAAGCTTAGGGTTAGGGTTAGGGTTAGGGTTAGGGTTAGGGTTAGGGTTAGGGTTAGGGTTAGGGTTAGGGTTAGGGTTAGGGTCAATGAACACCGCAAGAACAATCCAAGCTTAGGGTTAGGGTTAGGGTTAGCGTTAGGGTTAGGGTTAGGGTTATTCTAAATGAACACCACAAGAACAATCCAATAATAGGGTTAGGGTTAGGGTTAGGGTAAGGGTTAGGGTTAGGGTTAGGGTTAGGGTTAGGGTTAGGGTTAGGGTTAGGGTGAATGAACACCGCAAGAACAATCCAAGATTAGGGTTAGGGTTAGGGTTAGGGTTAGGGTTAGGGTTAGGGTTAGGGTTAGGGTTAGGGTTAGGGTTAGGGTGAATGAACACCGCAAGAACAATCCAAGAATAGGGTTAGGGTTAGGGTTAGGGTTAGGGTTAGGGTGAATGAACACCGGAAGAACAATCCAAGATTAGGGTTAGGGTTAGGGTTAGGGTTAGGGTTAGGGTTAGGGTTAGGGTTAGGGTTAGGGTTAGGGTTAGGGTTAGGGTTAGGGTTAGGGTTAGGGTTAGGGTTAGGGTTAGGATGAATGAACACTACAAGAACAATCCAAGATTAGGGTTAGGGTTAGGGTTAGGGTTAGGGTTAGGGTTAGGGTTAGGGTTAGGATGAATGAACACCACAAGAACAATACAAGATTAGGGTTAGGGTAAGGGTTAGGGTAAGGGTTAGGGTTAGGGTTAGGGTTAGGGTGAATGAACAACGCAAGAACAATCCAAGATTAGGGTTAGGGTTAGGGTTAGGGTTAGGGTTAGGGTTAGGGTTAGGGTTAGGGTTAGGGTTAGGGTTAGGGTTAGGGTTAGGGTGAATGAACACCGCAAGAACAATCCAAGATTAGGGTTAGTGTTAGTGTTAGTGTTAGTGTTAGGGTTAGGGTTAAGGTTAAGGTTAGGGTTAGGGTTAGGGTTAGGGTTAGGGTTAGGGTTAGGGTTAGGGTGAATGAACACTGCAAGAGCAATCCAAGATTAGGGTTAGGGTAAGGGTAAGGGTTAGGGTTAGGGTTAGGGTTAGGGTTAGGGTTAGGGTTAGGGTTAGGGTTAGGGTTAGGGTTAGGGTTAAGGTTAGGGTTAGGGTAAGGGTTAGGGTTTGGTTTAGGGTGAATGATCACCGCAAGAACAATCCAAGCTTAGGGGTAGGGTTAGGGTTAGGGTTAGTGTCAGAGCCACCCGTCTGGTCCCAGCTCACAAGAGACCCAAATCCGATCCAGTTTATTTACAAAAAGTCTTTATTGAAGATCATTGCTCCATTTACATTCCATCTCTGTGACTCTACGTCTGTAACGTTAGACCGCTGAAGTACCCTCTGAATCCGTACCGCCTCTACACCAATTTAAGAGGCTTGTGCTGGACCACCTCTTCCTCTCCTTCCTTTTCCGCAGGGTCTTTCTGCCCCCCTGGGTTCCCCCTCGCCGGGACTCGCCCGAGGCTGAATCCTCTGACGCCTCTGCCCCCTTCCTTCTAGCTTTCGGGCCGGGCTCCTCCCCAGGGCTCTCCTCACTTCCGCGCGCCTCTACATTTGAACTTGGCACGCGTACGTTGCTTCTGACCTTTCTCTCGACCGCTACACTGCTCCCGGTGCTGCTCTCCACCCCTTCCGGCTGAGCGTCCTGCTCCGATCTCCTTCCCCTGTCTCCTTCTTGCTCTGCTCCCTCTGACACACTGGTAACTCCACCCCCTTCACTCCGTTCCGGCTGAGAAGCCGGCTCCGGTGTCCAACTCCCACTGGGGCTTCTCCCTTCGCTCCCCTGCTCCTCACTGCTTCCCCCTTGGCCTCCCTTTGGTCTGACCAGGGGGGCCCCCTTTTGGGAGTCCTCTGACTCACTGGACAGACTCATGGACGACCTTTGGTCATCGTCATCCTCCTCCTCATCTCTCTGGGATTCTTCCCCCTCGCTCTCTGTCTCCTCCCCCATCTGCTCTTCTCTCCCTGAAACCCTGACATCCATCCCCCCCTCGAAGCCCCCCCTTCCCCCCTCCCGCTCGGCGGGTGCCGGTTGTGGAAACTGCGGCTCTTCGGGGGTAGGCTCAGGATACAGGTCGTCTACGTCAATGTTCTCTGCTGGCAGTTCTGTGTATGTGTGTTCGAACTCGGGTTCTTCACCCAAAGCCATCTCAGTCTCTTCTTCCATTGCTACTTCCTCTGGTGCTGCCCGCCAAGGCCCCATCATCCACCTCTTACGCCATTCCTCCTCTGGTTGCTCCTCCCACCAATCCGAAGGTAGTGTGTCCACTCCCGAACACGATCCCCTGGGCGGGCTCGATTCTGCTGTTCTTTCCTCGGAGGAAGAGAAACCCCTGAACGTGCTATCTGACAATGTGGGTGTGAAAAGCCAGTCATCAAAGTACTCAGCTGGCATGGGTCTATGTGGGAAAAGTGCATGGAACTCTTCCTTCAAAAGGGGTTCGTCTAACGCGTAGCCCGGCACCCAACTATTGGCAGTGGCTGGGGTGCCCTCTCTGGCGAGAAAGTATTCAACCCCCTCTTCCCCCCATCTCGAGTCCAGTATCTCTGTGACCTCGTTGAGGGGTTCGGCCCTAGGCGACCCCCCTCTCTTGGGTGACTCTTTGCGTGGGTCTGGTACTGTTTCTGACTCTTGAAACCTGTGCGGGGCCTTGTAGGGAGTGAGCACCGACCTATGAAAGACCGGGTGTACTCTGGAGCCTTCTGGAAGGGCCAGGCGAAATGCCACAGGATTGATCCTAGCCTCAACTTGGTATGGTCCTAGCTGCCTGTGTCCTAGCTTCTTCTTGGCTAACGATTTGGCTGGCATCGCTTGGGCCGCTAACCATACCCAGTCCCCCACCTGGATGTCTTCTCCCGCCCTTCTGTGTTTGTCCGCCTGCACCTTATAGGCTTGTTTGGCCAGCTCCAAATGTCTCCTCAGCTCCTCGTGCACCTCTTGCAACTCTGCTGCAAACTGGTCGGCCTCTTGCGGCACCCCCTCTCCTGGTGCTAATAGCCTCGGAAAGGTTCTGGGATGACGGCCATTGTTCGCGAAGAACGGCGTCACCCCCGTCGATGCGTGCTTCTTGTTGTTGTAGGCAAACTCAGCCATCGGCAGGTAGTCCACCCACGCTGCGGGTCGCTGATTGGCGTAACACCTCAGGTACTGCTGCATGATCGCGTTGACCCTCTCTGCTTGGCCGTTGGTCTGTGGATGTCTCGCCGACGCTAGGTCGATCTTGACGTGCAGGATACCCAGGAGCTTCTGCCAGAAGTTGGAAACAAATTGGCGCCCCCTGTCGGACAGGACGGACTGCGGTAGTCCATGCACTCTGAACACGTGGTCGATGAAGAGTTTGGCGGTCTGTTCTGCCGTCGCCACCTTGGCACAAGGAATGAAGTGCGCCATCTTGGTGAACAAGTCCACAACCACCAGTACCGCCGTCTTGCCCCTGGAGCTGGGCAGGTCAGTAACAAAATCCAGGGCTATCCTCTCCCACGGCTGCTGCGGCGTCTCCAGCGGTTCCAGCAATCCCGCTGGCTTCTGGTGTACTGGTTTGGACCTCTGACAGGTGTCACATCTGGCGACGTAATCCGCCACCTCTCCCCGCATCTGGGGCCACCAAAAGTCCCTGGCCACTAATTCTATTGTCTTCTCCTTGCCGAAGTGGCCCGCACTGGGGGCGTCGTGCAATTGCTGCAGAACCTTTGCACGAAGCTCGTCGTTTGGCACGTAGAGGGCACCCTTGCGAGTCAAGAGCCCGTCTCGCAACTGGAACTCATCGTCTCTCTGCGACCCGCTGCGCAGCTCCTCCATCTTGGATTGTGCAAATTGATCCACTTGCAACGCGCGGCGCACCGCGTCCAGGTCGACTGCGATGGCTGCGCACGCCCACGCCTGCGGTGCGAAAATGTGCTTCGCTGCTATTGGTGCCGTCTCCTCAAGGTATTGCGGTTTCCTGGAGAGTGCGTCGGCTATAACATTGGAGTCCCCCGGGATGTATTCTATTTTGAAGTCGAAATCCGCAAAGAATTCTGCCCAGCGCATGTGTCTTTGGGTCTGCAGCTTCGCCGTTCGCCAATACTCTAAGTTCTTGTGATCCGTGCACACTTGCACTGTGTGCTTGGCTCCTATGAGGAAGTGTCGCCACGCTTTGAAAGCTGCATGAATGGCCAACAGCTCCCTGTCCCATATGGTGTAGTTCTGCTCCGCCTTGCTGAGCTTCCGGGAGTAGAAGGCGCCCGGCCTCCAATTGCCTTGCGGATCCTCCTGCAGAAGGACGGCTCCAACCGCTCTGTCTGACGCGTCGGTTTCTACCCGCATAGGCCTGCCGGGATTCACGTGCAGTAGCTGTTCCTCGGAGGCGAAGAGGCTTTTAAGCTTCCGAAAAGAGCACTCTGCCTATTCCGTCCAAACGAACTTCTTCTTCTTGGAACTGAGGGTGTCCGTGATTGCTGCCGTCTCCTTTGCAAAACCTTTGATGAATTTGCCATAAAAATTGGCAAATCCGATGAATCTCTGGACTTCCTTCCGATTGCGTGGGCTCTTCCAGTCCAACACCGCTTGGACCTTGACTCTGTCCATGGCCAGCCCCTCGTCGGACAGCTTGTAGCCAAGGAAATCCACCTCCGTCACATCAAACTGGCATTTCTCCAACTTGGCGTACAGCCTGTGCTCCCGCAACCTCTGTAGGACCTCCTTTACATCCTTCTCGTGAGCTTTCGGCGATTCCGAGAAAATCAGGATGTCGTCGAGAAAACATACACACTTCTTGTAGAGGAGTCCCGCCAGCACGTGATGCATAAATGCTTGGAAAACGTGGCTGCCATTTTGGAGACCAAACGGCATAACTCTGTATTCATACGTGCCCAGAGGCGTGAACATGGCAGTCTTCCACTCATCGCCCTTCCGGATGCGGATGAGGTTGTACGCTCCACGCAAATCCAACTTGGTGAAGATCTTACCCTTCCTAACGGTCGCTAGGAGGTCGTCAATCTTGGGCATGGGGAAGGCCTTGGGCTTAGTCAGTCTGTTTATGAATCTATAGTCCACAACGAGTCTTTTTTGGGGCGTGTCTTTCTTCTTCACAAAGAAAACAGGACTGCCTCCCACTGCTTTGGATTCCCGGATGAACCCGCGCTTCAGATTATGCTCTATGAACTCTCTGAGCTCTTGCATCTCGTCCTCAGACATGGAATACAGCTTTGCAGTTGGCAGTTGCGCCCCCGGCACCAGGTCGATCGCACAGTCGTAAGGCCTGTGAGGCGGCAACTTGTCAGCTTCTTTCTCGCAGAAAACCTCCAAGAATCCTTCGTACTTGTGAGGCACTGCCTGCACCATGCCCAGTTGCAGCTGCTGCTCAGCCCCCTCCTCCTGATTGGTTTGGATGCAATGCTGAGCACAATACGATGAGCAGAAGGTGATTTGCCGCTGGTACCACGCTACAGCGGGACTATGCCTCTCCAGCCAACTCATGCCCAACACAATGGGCGTGTCTGACAGGTGGGTGACATTGAAGCTAATGACTTCTCGATGATTTCCAATCTGCATCACCATGGGAGGCGTCTGCTGCACAACTTGCCCTCCCAGCAATTTCCTGCCGTCCACCGTGACCACGTTCAGAGGCGTCGTTGCAGGCAGGAGCGCTATGCTATGCTGCTTGACAAATTGTATTCCCACAAAATCCGCATTGCTCCCTGAATCAATCGTGATGGGAACTTCCAGGGAGTGTCCATTCGGCAGCTGAAGGGTTGCAGTGAGTTGCACTGCTGGCTTGGGTGGTAAAGGGTCTGTGCGTTGCAAGGGTGCTGGGGACTGTTCTACAGATCCGCCTGGCTGAGCCCCAGTAGCTCCGCTTCCAACCAGGCACTGTCATTTCCCTGAGGCTGCTCTCTTTGCACCACTTCCGCTGCCACTGTTGCTAGAGCTGCAGTGTGTTTTTGGAGCCTCTGGGGGCACTCTTTCGCCATATGGTGTGCACTGTCACAGATGTAACATTTCCTGGTCCCTCTAGGAGGCTTCGCCTTCACTGCACCGGAAACAGGGGCTCTGGATGGTGTCTGAGCCCTAGCACCACCAATTTCCATCGGCTCTTCTCCCTGCCTCCCCAAGGGCGAGGGGTGCGTCTGGCTGAAGTCCCTGGGGACAAAAGGGGGGGTTCTCGCTGGTGCACGCGCCTGGGGTCCCTCCCCCTCGTGCCACGGGCGTCCCTCATGTCGTATTCCGATTGCCAAAGCCCTCTGCACTACGTGTTCTAGGGTCTGGGGTCTATCTCCTCTGGCGATCTCATCCTTGACGGGGGGGCTAAGACCTTCCCAGAACAGATCTCTTACTGGTTTACTATCCTTCTCCCAGCCCAACGCAGTTAGTAACGCAAAGAATCTGGAATGATATTGACGTACAGTGGCTTTGCCTTGCCGCAGTCTGTGCATCTGCCTACGAGCAATATCCACATCCACAGATGACTGGAAACAAGCATCCATCGCTTTAATAAATTCATCAGAATTGCGGCGGGCAGGGCCATCTTCGCGCCACAAATTGCGCAACCAAGCTCTGGCCTCCCCATGCAAATGCGAAATTATGAACTCCACTTTTTCCTCCTCATCTTTAAAATCATGACGAAGCAAATGCAGTGCATACACGACGTCTGCCCTGAAGTTAGGGTAGTTTTGCAGGTTGCCATCAAAGTGCGTAACTAGGGCGCCCCCCCGCCGTCCAAGTGCAACTCCCTCCGATCTGGAACCCGGGACCCCTGCCCCGCTTGCATGCTCCCACCTTGTTCGCAGGTCCTGGCAAGCCTTCTCCATTTCGTCATTCTTCTTCTGAGATGCAATGACTGCAGCTGTGAGGTCGGTAACCTGCTTCCTCAGCGTAAGCAGCTGTTCCTCCGTGCTCATGGCTGCTCCCGTTGGTGAGCTTTGCAAAAAAAAATTTTTTGCGTTCTTGAGAGGGTACTTACTGTCAGAGCCACCCGTCTGGTCCCAGCTCACAAGAGACCCAAATCCGATCCAGTTTATTTACAAAAAGTCTTTATTGAAGATCATTGCTCCATTTACATTCCATCTCTGTGACTCTACGTCTGTAACGTTAGACCGCTGAAGTACCCTCTGAATCCGTACCGCCTCTACACCAATTTAAGAGGCTTGTGCTGGACCACCTCTTCCTCTCCTTCCTTTTCCGCAGGGCCTTTCTGCCCCCCTGGGTTCCCCCTCGCCGGGACTCGCCCGAGGCTGAATCCTCTGACGCCTCTGCCCCCCTCCTTCTAGCTTTGGGGCCGGGCTCCTCCCCAGGGCTCTCCTCACTTCCGCGCGCCTCTACATTTGAACTTGGCGCGCGTACGTTGCTTCTGACCTTTCTCTCGACCGCTACACTGCTCCCGGTGCTGCTCTCCACCCCTTCCGGCTGAGCGTCCTGCTCCGATCTCCTTCCCCTGTCTCCTTCTTGCTCTGCTCCCTCTGACACACTGGTAACTCCACCCCCTTCACTCCGTTCCGGCTGAGAAGCCGGCTCCAGTGTCCAACTCCCACTGGGGCTTCTCCCTTCGCTCCCCTGCTCCTCACTGCTTCCCCCTTGGCCTCCCTTTGGTCTGACCAGGGGGGCCCCCTTTTGGGAGTCCTCTGACTCACTGGACAGACTCATGGACGACCTTTGGTCATCGTCATCCTCCTCCTCATCTCTCTGGGATTCTTCCCCCTCGCTCTCTGTCTCCTCCCCCATCTGCTCTTCTCTCCCTGAAACCCTGACAGTTAGGTTTAGGTTTAGGGTTAGGGTTAGGGTTAGGGTGAATGAACGCCGCAAGAACAATCCAAGATTAGGGTTAGGGTTAGGGTTAGGGTTAGGGTTAGGGTGAATGAACAACAAAAGAACAATCCAAGATTAGGGTTAGGGTTAGGGTTAGGGTTAGGGTTAGGGTTAGGGTTAGGGTGAATGAACACCGCAAGAACAATCCAAGATTAGGGTTAGGGTTAGGGTTAGGGTTAGGGTTAGGGTTAGGGTTAGGGTTAGGGTTAGGGTTGGGTTAGAGTTAGGGTAAGGGTTGGGGTTTGGTTTAGGGTGAATGAA
>NW_028113115.1:290000-292500 GCF_964234715.1 Podarcis melisellensis | reverse complement strand
GAACAACGCAAGAACAATCCAAGATTAGGGTTAGGGTTAGGGTAAGGGTTAGGGTTAGGGTTAGGGTTAGGGTTAGGGTTAGGGTTAGGGTTAGGGTGAATGAACACCGCAAGAACAATCCAAGATTAGGGTTAGTGTTAGTGTTAGGGTTAGGGTTAGGGTTAGGGTTAAGGTTAAGGTTAAGGTTAAGGTTAGGGTTAGGGTTAGGGTTAGGGTTAGGGTTAGGGTTAGGGTTAGGGTGAATGAACACCGCAAGAGCAATCCAAGATTAGGGTTAGGGTAAGGGTAAGGGTTAGGGTTAGGGTTAGGGTTAGGGTTAGGGTTAGGGTTAAGGTTAGGGTTAGGGTAAGGGTTAGGGTTTGGTTTAGGGTGAATGAACACCGCAAGAACAATCCAAGCTTAGGGGTAGGGTTAGGGTTAGGGTTACGGTTAGGTTTAGGTTTAGGTTTAGGTTTAGGGTTAGGGTTAGGGTTAGGGTTAGGGTGAATGAACGCCGCAAGAACAATGGTTAGGGTTAGGGTTAAGGTTAGGGTTAGGGTTAGGGTTAGGATTAATGAACACCACAAGAACAATCCAAGATTAGGGTTAGGGTTAGGGTTAGGGTTAGGGTTAGGGTTAGGGTTAGGGTTAGGGTTAGGGTGAATGAACAACGCAAGAACAATCCAAGATTAGGGTTAGGGTTAGGGTTAGGGTTAGGGTTAGGGTTAGGGTTAGGGTGAATGAACACCGCAAGAACAATCCAAGATTAGGGTTAGGGTTAGGGTTAGGGTTAGGGTTAGGGTTAGGGTTAGGGTTAGGGTTAAGGTTAGGGTTAGGGTTAGGGTTAGAATTAGGGTTAGGGTTAGGGTTGGGTTAGGGTTAGGGTTAGGGTTAGGGTTAGGGTTAGGGTTAGGGTTAGGGTTAGGGTTAGGGTTAGGGTGAATGAACACCGCAAGAGCAATCCAAGATTAGGGTTAGGGTAAGGGTAAGGGTTAGGGTTAGGGTTAGGGTTAGGGTTAGGGTTAGGGTGATTGAACACCGCAAGAACAATCCAAGATTAGGGTTAGTGTTAGTGCTAGGGTTAGGGTTAGGGTTAGGGTTAAGGTTAAGGTTAAGGTTAGGGTTAGGGTTGGGGTTAGGGTTAGGGTTAGGGTTAGGGTTAGGGTTAGGGTTAGGGTTAGGGTTAGGGTTAGGGTGAATGAACAACGCAAGAACAATCCAAGATTAGGGTTAGGGTTAGGGTAAGGGTTAGGGTTAGGGTTAGGGTTAGGGTTAGGGTTAGGGTGAATGAACACCGCAAGAACAATCCAAGATTAGGGTTAGTGTTAGTGTTAGGGTTAGGGTTAGGGTTAGGGTTAGGGTTAGGGTTAGGGTTAGGGTTAAGGTTAGGGTTAGGGTAAGGATTAGGGTTTGGTTTAGGGTGAATGAACACCGCAAGAACAATCCAAGCTTAGGGGTAGGGTTAGGGTTAGGGTTACGGTTAGGTTTAGGTTTAGGTTTAGGTTTAGGGTTAGGGTTAGGGTTAGGGTTAGGGTTAGGGTTAGGGTGAATGAACGCCGCAAGAACAATGGTTAGGGTTAGGGTTAAGGTTAGGGTTAGGGTTAGGGTTAGGATTAATGAACACCACAAGAACAATCCAAGATTAGGGTTAGGGTTAGGGTTAGGGTTAGGGTTAGGGTTAGGGTTAGGGTTAGGGTTAGGTTTAGGGTGAATGAACAACGCAAGAACAATCCAAGATTAGGGTTAGGGTTAGGGTTAGGGTTAGGGTTAGGGTTAGGGTTAGGGTGAATGAACACCGCAAGAACAATCCAAGATTAGGGTTAGGGTTAGGGTTAGGGTTAGGGTTAGGGTTAGGGTTAGGGTTAAGGTTAGGGTTAGGGTTAGGGTTAGGGTTAGGGTTAGGGTTAGGGTTAGGGTTAGGGTTGGGTTAGGGTTAGGGTAAGGGTTAGCGTTTGGTTTAGGGTGAATGAACACTGCAAGAACAATGCAAGCTTAGGGGTAGGGTTAGGGTTAGGGTTAGGGTTAGGTTTAGGTTTAGGTTTAGGTTTAGGTTTAGGTTTAGGGTTAGGGATAGGGTTAGGGTTAGGGTTAGGGTTAGGGTTAGGATGAATGAATACCACAAGAACAATCCAAGATTAGGGTTAGGGTAAGGGTTAGGGTTAGGGTTAGGGTTAGGGTTAAGGTTAAGGTTAAGGTTAGGGTTAGGGTTAGGGTTAGGGTTAGGGTTAGGGTTAGGGTTAGGGTTAGGGTTAGGGTTAGGGTTAGGGTTAGGGTTAGGGTGAATGAACACCGCAAGAGCAATCCAAGATTAGGGTTAGGGTAAGGGTAAGGGTTAGGGTTAGGGTTAGGGTTAGGGTTAGGGTGATTGAACACCGCAAGAACAATCCAAGATTAGGGTTAGTGTTAGTGTTAGGGTTAGGGTTAGGGTTAAGGTTAAGGTTAGGGTTAGGGTTAGGGTTAGGGTTAGGGTTAGGGTTAGGGTTAGGGTTAGGGTTAGGGTGAATGAACAACGCAAGAACAA
>NW_028113115.1:282500-285000 GCF_964234715.1 Podarcis melisellensis | reverse complement strand
GGGTTAGGGTTAGGGTGAATGAACACCGCAAGAGCAATCCAAGATTAGGGTTAGGGTAAGGGTAAGGGTTAGGGTTAGGGTTAGGGTTAGGGTTAGGGTTAGGGTTAGGGTTAAGGTTAGGGTTAGGGTAAGGGTTAGGGTTTGGTTTAGGGTGAATGAACACCGCAAGAACAATCCAAGCTTAGGGTTAGGGTTAGGGTTAGGGTTAGGGTTAGGGTTAGGTTTAGGTTTAGGTTTAGGTTTAGGTTTAGGTTTAGGTTTAGGTTTAGGGTTAGGGTTAGGGTTAGGGTTAGGGTGAATGAACGCCGCAAGAACAATGGTTAGGGTTAGGGTTAAGGTTAGGGTTAGGGTTAGGGTTAGGATTAATGAACACCACAAGAACAATCCAAGATTAGGGTTAGGGTTAGGGTTAGGGTTAGGGTTAGGGTTAGGGTTAGGGTTAGGGTTAGGGTTAGGGTGAATGAACAACGCAAGAACAATCCAAGATTAGGGTTAGGGTTAGGGTTAGGGTTAGGGTTAGGGTTAGGGTTAGGGTTAGGGTGAATGAACACCGCAAGAACAATCCAAGATTAGGGTTAGGGTTAGGGTTAGGGTTAGGGTTAGGGTTAGGGTTAGGGTTAGGGTTAGGGTTAGGGTTAGCGTTGGGTTAGGGTTAGGGTAAGGGTTAGGGTTTGGTTTAGGGTGAATGAACACTGCAAGAACAATGCAAGCTTAGGGGTAGGGTTAGGGTTAGGGTTAGGGTTAGGGTTAGGGTTAGGGTTAGGGTTAGGTTTAGGTTTAGGGTTAGGGATAGGGTTAGGGTTAGGGTTAGGGTTAGGGTTAGGGTTAGGGTTAGGGTTAGGGTTAGGGTGAATGAACACCGCAAGAACAATCCAAGATTAGGGTTAGGGTTAGGGTTAGGGTTAGGGTTAGGGTTAGGGTTAGGGTTAAGGTTAGGGTTAGGGTTAGGGTTAGGGTTAGGGTTAGGGTTAGGGTTAGGATGAATGAACACCACAAGAACAATCCAAGATTAGTGTTAGGGTTAGGGTTAGGGTTAGGGTTAGGGTTAGGGTTAGGGTTAGGGTTAGGGTTAGGGTTAGGGTTAGAGTTAGGGTTGGGTTTAGGGTGAATGAACACCGCAAGAACAATCCAAGAATAGGGTTAGGGTTAGGGTTAGGGTTAGGGTTAGGGTTAGGGTTAGGGTTAGGGTTAGGGTGAATGAACACCACAAGAACAATCCAAGATTAGGGTTAGGGTTAGGGTTAGGGTTAGGGTTGGGGTTAGGGTTAGGGTTAGGGTTAGGGTTAGGGTTAGGGTTAGGGTTAGGGTTAGGGTTAGGGTTAGGGTTAGGGTTAGGGTTAGGGTTCGGATGAATGAACACCGCAAGAACAATCCAAGATAAGGGTTAGTGTTAGGGTTAGGGTTAGGGTTAGGGTTAGGGTTAGGATGAATGAACACCGCAAGAACAATCCAAGATTAGGGTTAGGGTTAGGGTTAGGGTTAGGGTTAGGGTTAGGGTTAGGGTTAAGGTTAGGGTTAGGGTTAGGGTTAGGGTTAGGGTTAGGGTTAGGGTTAGGGTTAGGGTTAGGGTTAGGGTTAGGGTTAGGGTTGGGTTAGGGTTAGGGTAAGGGTTAGGGTTTGGTTTAGGGTGAATGAACACTGCAAGAACAATGCAAGCTTAGGGGTAGGGTTAGGGTTAGGGTTAGGGTTAGGGTTAGGGTTAGGGTTAGGGTTAGGGTTAGGTTTAGGTTTAGGGTTAGGGATAGGGTTAGGGTTAGGGTTAGGGTTAGGGTTAGGGTTAGGGTTAGGGTTAGGGTTAGGGTTAGGGTTAGGGTTAGGGTGAATGAACACCGCAAGAACAATCCAAGATTAGGGTTAGGGTTAGGGTTAGGGTTAGGGTTAGGGTTAGGGTTAGGGTTAGGGTTAAGGTTAGGGTTAGGGTTAGGGTTAGGGTTAGGGTTAGGGTTAGGGTTAGGATGAATGAACACTACAAGAACAATCCAAGATTAGGGTTAGGGTTAGGGTTAGGGTTAGGGTTAGGGTTAGGGTTAGGGTTAGGGTTAGGGTTAGGGTTAGGGTTAGGGTTAGAGTTAGGGTTGGGTTTAGGGTGAATGAACACCGCAAGAACAATCCAAGAATAGGGTTAGGGTTAGGGTTAGGGTTAGGGTTAGGGTTAGGGTTAGGGTTAGGGTTAGGGTTAGGATGAATGAACACCACAAGAACAATCCAAGATTAGGGTTAGGGTTAGGGTTAGGGTTAGGGTTGGGGTTAGGGTTAGGGTTAGGGTTAGGGTTAGGGTTAGGGTTAGGGTTCGGATGAATGAACACCGCAAGAACAATCCAAGATAAGGGTTAGTGTTAGGGTTAGGGTTAGGGTTAGGGTTAGGGTTAGGATGAATGAACACCGCAAGAACAATCCAAGATTAGGGTTAGGGTTAGGGTTAGGGTTAGGGTTAGGGTTAGGGTTAGGGTTAGGGTTAGGATGAATGAACACTACAAGAACAATCCAAGATTAGGGTTAG
>NW_028113115.1:220000-225000 GCF_964234715.1 Podarcis melisellensis | reverse complement strand
AGTTATTGGACTGCCAGTGTTGTAAAGGAGTACTGTCAGGCTGCTGAAACTTTTTTCTTAACATAAACTGTTGCATTGATGGATACACTATCGCTTTAATACTGTCATTGAAACCTCTCCGTTACCTTGTGGCACTAATTTGAAACAGAACTTTCTGAAAGCCTCCTTTCTGAACTTGGGGACTTCAGTTGAAATAGGAGCTTTGATGGCGGAAAAGAAACTTTCTTTCCTATGAAAACCCCCCCTAGTGGATTTGCGGAGGCATTGAGGTCTGGGAACTGTATCCTATTGGGATTTTTTGTGGTTTAATTGTTTATACTCTGGGCTTGCCTTTCTCATGGATTGAAAGACTATTTGACCTTGAACAGCAGCTGGGGAATGAGTGGCCCAGCGAAAACAAGAGCAGCTAAAGCTAAGGAAGCTTTAGCTGAGGAAGCTAAAGAAAAGAAAAAAGATAAGAGAGCTGGGCAGCTTGTCCAAACAACCTTGATTCATCATCGTAGATCCTCGGTGCCAACTGTGCTGACGGCGCAGGAGGAAGAAGTTGAAACGCCTGCTACAGAAGAAATGGCAGCTGGAGGAACTGATCCAGTCTTGAAACAAATTTTGGAACAACTGGCACTTCTGAATAAGAAGGTGGACGATCAGTCATCTAAAATTGATAGAGCTACATCTACTATCAGCAAGTTAACAGATCAGGTTTCGCAGCACACTCAGGCTATTGAGAAACTGCAAGGAGCTACGGCGGAGAACTACAAACTAGCTGCGGAAGCCAATCAAAAAGCTGAGCAAGCGTGCAAGAAGGTGGAAGAGATCAAAGGGGAAGTAAGACCTTTGAAAAGACAGGTAGGAGAACAGCAAGCCTACCTGTCAATGGTGGAACTGAAAAGTAAGGAATGTAATCTTAGGCTGAGGGCTGTCCCAGAGTTGGAACAGGGCAACCTAGAGAAATTCTTGACGGAGTTGTTTTCTAAATTTTGGGGGGTTGAAGAAGATAAAGATTTCAGGATTGTGACGGCCTTCAGACTGGGAAGATCGGTTAAGAAAGATAAGTCCAGAGACTGTTTGGTTTGTTTGAGAACAAGAGAGGAAAGAGACAAGATATTAGGCCAACATTTTAAAAAATCCCTGGAAGTTGAAGGCAAAAGGGCAGAAATTTATAGAGACATTCCTAAATATTTGTTGGACCTTAGAGCCACATACACAGACTTGGCCAAATTGTTAAGATACAACGCAATCCCTTATAGGTGGGAATTTCCCCAAGGTCTGTCATTCACCTATAGAGGAAAGAAGGTAAGAATTAAAACACCAGAAGACCACCAGAAGTTCCTACACGACAACGAGGAGGACCTCCAAAAGAGAGCTGCAGATTCCTGGCCTCCACCACCGGGATTACCACCAGGATCCATACCATCTGGAGGCGGCCCGGCACCACAGCTTCCGGAAAAGGACGACAAATTAGATACCCAACTGTGATACCCAAGAAGTAGGCCGGGATGTCTCTACAGCTTCTTAGTTGGAATATAAATGGCGGGAATTCTCCAGAAAAACGCAGAAAAGTATTTCATATTTTGAAAAAAGAACAATTGGACATTATTTGCCTGCAAGAAACGCATGTGACAAGACTCCACAGAAAAGTGTTAATCAATAAAAGGTTAGGCCAAGAATTTATTTCATCGGATAAAGTTAAGAAAAGAGGAGTGGTGATTTATGCAAAGGAGAACTTGTCCCCAAAATTTGTATTTAAAGATGAACAGGGCAGAATTTTGGCAATTGAAATCCAGACACAAGGAGAAAAGTTTTTAATTCTAGGAATCTACGCCCCAAATGATGGAAAATCGGAATTTTTTAAGAAGCTGCACGAGATTATGCTGGACTATTTGGACTATAACAACATTATCATGTTGGGAGATATGAACGGTGTCGCCTCAGTGAATATGGATAAGTCACAAAGTGCCAATATAACGAAAGATGGCAGACTACCAAAAACCTTTTTTGAAATGACTGACAATTTGGATTTGATTGACATATGGAGGATCAAGAACCCTCTAGGGAAAGAAGGAACTTTTTTTTCTGAGGCCCATATGACATGGACGCGAATCGACCAAATATGGATAACTAGAGGGCTGGCACCTAAGACCAGAAAAGTGGAAATCTGCCCAAAAACCTGCTCCGACCACAACGCCTTGAGAATGGAATTGAGACTAAATACAACCGGATCGTTCAGATGGAGAATGAATGACGCTTTGTTAAGAGATCAGGAGATTGTTAAGAAGGCCCAAAAAGTTTTAAAGGACTATTTTGAAATAAACTTAAAGACAAATGTGGAAAAAAGAATAATCTGGGACGCAAGCAAAGCAGTTATAAGAGGGTTTCTAATACAACAGAACACGATTAAAAAAAGACTCTGGAATGAAAAGAAGGAGAAGATCTTGGAGAAAATAAGAGAAGGAGAGAGAAAATTGAGATCCAGGCCTAAATCAAAGGAAGTATTGAGAGAAGTGAAGTTTTTCCAGGCACAATATTCGAAACTGATAAATCAAGAGGTGGAATGGAAAATTAAACAAATGAAACAAAGATCCTTTGAATCTGCTAACAAATGTGGAAAATTGTTGGCTTGGCAGTTGAAAAAGAGACAAAAACTTAACACAGTTACAAATCTAGAGATTGAAGGGAGAATGGTTCAGAAACCCGACGAAATTAGAAAGTCCTTCCAGAGATATTTCAAAGAACTTTATTCTCAAAGGCCACAAAAAAGCTCAGAGGTGGACCAATTTGTTATAACTAATGGATTACAAAAAATACCCCAGGAAATGAGAGCAATCCTGAACTGTAATATTACAACTCAAGAAATTGAATGCGCCATTCAGAACCTTCAACTGGGCAAATCTCCGGGACCGGATGGGCTTACTTCCAAATATTATAAGGTACTGAAGGATTCATTGATACAACCATTGCTGGAAGTTTGCAACCAGATTATGGAGGGGAGGAAGGCACCGGAAACGTGGAAAGAAGCTTTCATCACGTTGATCCCAAAACTAGAATCTGAAAAAACTCAACTTAAAAACTACCGTCCTATCTCACTCCTAAATGTGGATTACAAAATTTTTGCAGACATTTTGGCAAGTAGGTTTAAGAAAGTCTTAAATGAAGTGATTCATAAGGACCAAGCAGGCTTTCTCCCTGGTAGGCATTTATTTGACAACACAAGAAACATCATTGACATTTTGGAGTTTTTACAGATTAATTCAAACACAAGAGCGGTGTTGATTTTTATTGATGCGGAGAAGGCCTTTGACAACATTTCTTGGCTGTTTATGAAGAAAAATTTGGAAAGGATGGGAGTAGGGCGGGGGTTTGAAAATGGAATAGAAGCAATTTATTCAGAACAAAAAGCTAAATTGATAGTAAACAACGTGGTGACAGAGGAGTTCAAAATTGAAAAAGGGACACGACAGGGGTGCCCTCTATCTCCTCTGTTGTTTATTTCAGTCCTGGAGGTGCTATTGAACATGATTAGAAATGACCGGTTGACACAGGGAATTGTGGTCGGAGAGAAACAATATAAACTGAAAGCTTTTGCAGATGACTTGGTATTAACATTACAGGAGCCAGCCTCTAGTACTAAAAGAGCGTTAGAATTAATTTCTGACTTTGGTCGGGTGGCGGGATTCAAGCTGAATAAACAAAAAACTAAAGTTTTAGCAAAAAACTTGACAACTACTGAAATAGAGGAGTTCAGAAAAGAAACAGAACTAAATGTGGTCAAAAAAGTAAAGTACCTAGGGGTCCATTTGACCTCCAAAAATTTGAATTTATTTAAGGACAACTATGAGAAATGTTGGTCAGAGATCAAAAGAGATCTGGAAATATGGTCAAGATTAAAACTTTCCTTGCTGGGCAGAATAGCTGCTATAAAGATGAATGTATTGCCGAAAATGCTATTTTTGTTTCAGGCCCTCCAGATCGTGGATAAGGTGGAATGTTTTGGAAAATGGCAGAGGGATTTATCTAAATTTGTCTGGCAGGGCAAAAAGCCCCGAATAAAGTTTAAAATACTAACAGATGCGAAAGAAAGAGGGGGGTTTGCCCTGCCGGACTTGAGGTTATATTATGAAGCTGCAGCCCTCTGCTGGTTGAAGGATTGGATTTTATTGGAGAACACCGATGTCCTTGACTTGGAGGGATTTGATAATGCTTTTGGGTGGCATGCATATTTGTGGTATGACAAGGTTAAAGTTCATAAATTGTTCAAAAACCATATTGTCAGAAGGGCAATTTTCATGGTCTGGTCAAAATATAAAGACTTATTGGAGAGTAAAACTCCGAGGTGGCTCTCACCAATGGAGGCCAAAGCACGTAAAAGACTTAATATGGAGGCCCACTGGCCTAAATATTGGGAAATAATTGAAAAAATTGGAGATAAATGGAGGTTACAGAGTATGGAAAAGTTAAAAAACAAGGTGCGAGATTGGTTGCATTATGCTCAAATCCAGGAAGTTTTTAAAGCAGACAAAAAAGTGGGTTTTCAGGAGGAAAAATTGAAACTAGAAACAGAGTTGCTTGAGCCAAAATCTAAGCTAATTTCGAGAATGTATAACTTGCTGCTTAAATGGAACACACAGGATGAGATTGTCAAATCCTCTATGATAAAGTGGGCACAGGACTTGGGGCATAACATTATGTTTGAAGACTGGGAAAGGTTATGGAACACCGGAATGAAATTCACGGCATGTACTGCCTTGAAGGAAAACATTATGAAAATGATATACCGGTGGTACATGACCCCAGTCAAGCTTGCAAAGATATATCACCTGTCCGATAATAAATGTTGGAAATGTAAGGAAGAGGAAGGGACATTTTTACACCTCTGGTGGACCTGCCCGAAAGTGAAGGCCTTCTGGGAAATGATATATAATGAACTAAAAAAGGTGCTGAGATTCACCTTACCTAAGAAACCGGAGGCCTTCCTTCTGGGCATGGTAGACCAGAGGATGGTC
>NW_028113115.1:100000-105000 GCF_964234715.1 Podarcis melisellensis | reverse complement strand
GAATAGGGTTAGGGTTAGGGTTAGGGTTAGGGTTAGGGTTAGGGTTAGGGTTAGGATTAGGATTAGGGTTAGGGTTAGAGTTAGGGTTAGGGTTAGGGTTAGGGTGAATGAACACCGCAAGAACAATCCAAGAATAGGGTTAGGGTTAGGGTTAGGGTTAGGGTTAGGGTTAGGGTTAGGGTTAGGGTTAGGGTTAGGGTTAGGATGAATGAACACCACAAGAACAATCCAAGATTAGGGTTAGGGTTAGGGTTAGGGTTAGGGTTAGGGTTAGGGTTAGGGTTAGGGTTAGGGTTAGGGTTAGGGTTGGGGTTAAGTTTGGGTTTAGGGTTAGGGTTAGGGTTAGGGTTAGGGTTAGGGTTAGGATGAATGAACACCGCAAGAACAATCCAAGATAAGGGTTAGTGTTTGTGTTTGTGTTTGTGTTAGGGTTAGGGTTAGGGTTAGGGTTAGGGTTAGGGTTAGGTTTAGGATGAATGAACACCGCAAGAACAATCCAAGATTAGGGTTAGGGTTATGGTTAGGGTTAGGGTTAGGGTTAGGGTTAGGGTTAGGATGAATGAACACTACAAGAACAATCCAAGATTAGGGTTAGGGTTAGGGTTAGGGTTAGGGTTAGGGTTAGGGTTAGGGTTAGGGTTAGGGTTAGGGTTAGGGTGAATGAACACCGCAAGAACAATCCAAGAATAGGGATAGGGTAAGGGTTAGGGTTAGGGTTAGGGTTAGGGTTAGGGTTAGGGTTAGGGTTAGGGTTAGGGTTAGGATGAATGAACACTACAAGAACAATGCAAGATTAGGGTTAGGGTTAGGGATAGGGTTAGAGTTAGGGTTAGGGTTAGGTTTAGGATGAATGAACACCGCAAGAACAATCCAAGATTAGGGTTAGGGTTAGGGTTAGGGTTAGGGTTAGGGTTAGGGTTAGGGTTAGGATGAATGAACACCGCAAGAACAATCCAAGATTAGGGTTAGGGTTAGGGTTAGGGTTAGGGTTAGGGTTAGGGTTAGGGTTAGGGTTAGGGTGAATGAACACCGCAAGAACAATCCAAGATTAGGGTTAGGGTTAGGGTTAGGGTTAGGGTTAGGGTTAGGGTTAGGATGAATGAACACCACAAGAACAATCCAAGATTAGGGTTAGGGTTAGGGTTAGGGTTAGGGTGAATGAACAACGCAAGAACAATCCAAGATTAGGGTTAGGGTTAGGGTTAGGGTTAGGGTTAGGGTTAGGGTTAGGGTTAGGGTTAGGGTTAGGGTTAGGGTTAGGGTTAGGGTGAATGAACACCGCAAGAACAATCCAAGATTAGGGTTAGGGTTAGGGTTAGGGTTAGGGTTAGGGTTAGGGTTAGGGTTAGGGTTAAGGTTAGGGTTAGGGTTAGGGTTAGGGTTAGGGTTAGGGTTAGTTTTAGGGTTAGGGTTAGGGTTAGGGTTAGGGTTAGGGTTAGGGTTAGGGTTAGGGTTAGGATGAATGAACACCGCAAGAACCATCCAAGATAAGGGTTAGTGTTAGTGTTAGTGTTAGTGTTAGGGTTAGGGTTAGGGTTAGGGTTAGGGTTAGGGTTAGGGTTAGGGTTAGGATGAAAGAACACCGCAAGAACAATCCAAGATTAGGGTTAGGGTTAGGGTTCGGGTTAGGGTTCGGGTTAGGGTTAGGGTTAGGGTTAGAATGAATGAACACCGCAAGAACAATCCAAGATTAGGGTTAGGGTTAGGGTTAGGGTTTGGGTGAATGAACACCGCAAGAACAATCCAAGATTAGGGTTAGGGTTAGGGTTAGGGTTAGGGTTAGGGTTAGGATGAATGAAAACCACAAGAACAATCCAAGATTAGGGTTAGGGTTAGGGTTAGGGTTAGGGTTAGGGTTAGGGTGAATGAACACCGCAAGAACAATCCAAGAATAGGGTTAGGGTTAGGGTTAGGGTTAGGGTTAGGGTTAGGGTTAGGGTTAGGGTTAGGGTTAGGGTTAGGATGAATGAACACCACAAGAACAATCCAAGATTAGGGTTAGGGTGAGGGTTAGGGTTAGGGTTAGGGTTAGGGTTAGGGTGAATGAACACCGCAAGAACAATGCAAGAATAGGGTTAGGGTTAGGGTTAGGGTTAGGGTTAGGGTTAGGGTTAGGGTTAGGGTTAGGGTTAGGGCTAGGGTGAATGAACACCGCAAGAACAATCCAAGAATAGGGTTAGGGTTAGGGTTAGCGTTAGGGTTAGGGTTAGGATGAATGAACACCACAAGAACAATCCAAGATTAGGGTTAGGGTTAGGGTTAGGGTTAGGGTTAGGGTTAGGGTTAGGGTTGGGGTTAGGGTTAGGGTTAGGGTTAGGGTTAGGGTTAGGCTTAGGCTTAGGCTTAGGGTTAGGGTTAGGGTTAGGGTTAGGGTTAGGGTTAGGATGAATGAACACCACAAGAACAATCCAAGATTAGGGTTAGGGTAAGGGTTAGGGTTAGGGTTAGGGTGAATGAACAACGCAAGAACAATCCAAGATTAGGGTTAGGGTTAGGGTTAGGGTTAGGGTTAGGGTTAGGGTTAGGGTTAGGGTTAGGGTTAGGGTGAATGAACACCGCAAGAACAATCCAAGATTAGGGTTAGGGTTAGGGTTAGGGTTAGGGTTAGGGTTAGGGTTAGGGTTAAGGTTAGGGTTAGGGTTAGGGTTAGGGTTAGGGTTAGGGTTAGGGTTAGGGTTAGGGTTAGTTTTAGGGTTAGGGTTAGGGTTAGGGTTAGGGTTAGGGTTAGGGTGAATGAACACCGCAAGAACAATCCAAGATTAGGGTTAGGGTTAGGGTTAGCGTTAGGGTTAGGGTTAGGGTTAGGGTTAGGGTTAGGGTTAGGATGAATGAACACCACAAGAACAATCCAAGAATAGGGTTAGGGTTAGGGTTAGGGTTAGGGTTAGGGTTAGGGTTAGGGTTAGGGTTAGGGTTAGGGTGAATGAACAACGCAAGAACAATCCAAGATTAGGGTTAGGGTTAGGGTTAGGGTTAGGGTTAGGGTTAGGGTTAGGGTTAGGGTTAGGGTGAATGAACACCGCAAGAACAATCCAAGATTAGAGTTAGGGTTAGGGTTAGGGTTAGGGTTAGGGTTAGGGTTAGGGTTAAGGTTAGGGTTAGGGTTAGGGTTAGGGTTAGGGTTAGGGTTAGGGTTAGGGTTAGGGTTAGTTTTAGGGTTAGGGTTAGGGTTAGGGTTAGGGTTAGGGTTAGGATGAATGAACACCGCAAGAACAATCCAAGATAAGGGTTAGTGTTAGTGTTAGTGTTAGGGTTAGGGTTAGGGTTAGGGTTAGGGTTAGGGTTAGGGTTAGGGTTAGGATGAATGAACACCGCAAGAACAATCCAAGATTAGGGTTAGGGTTAGGGTTAGGGTTAGGGTTAGGGTTAGGGTTAGGGTTAGGGTTAGGGTTAAGGTTAGGGTTAGGATGAATGAACACCGCAAGAACAATCCAAGATTAGGGTTAGGGTTAGGGTTAGGGTTAGGGTTAGGGTTAGGGTTAGGGTTAGGGTTAGGGTTAGGGTTAGGGTTTGGGTGCATGAACACCGCAAGAACAATCCAAGATTAGGGTTAGGGTTAGGGTTAGGGTTAGGGTTAAAGGTAAAGGTAAAGGTACCCCTGCCCGTACGGGCCAGTCTTGACAGACTCTGGGGTTGTGCGCCCATCTCACTCAAGAGGCCAGGGGCCAGCGCAGTCCGGAGACACTTCCGGGTCACGTGGCCAGCGTGACAAAGCTGCATCTGGCGAGCCAGAGCCGCACACGGAAACGCCGTTTACCTTCCCGCTGGTAAGCGGTCCCTATTTATCTACTTGCACCCGGAGGTGCTTTCGAACTGCTAGGTTGGCAGGCGCTGGGACCGAGCAGCAGGAGCGCACCCCGCCACAGGGATTCGAACCGCCGACCTTTCGATCGGCAAGTCCTAGGCACTGAGGCTTTAACCCACAGCGCCACCTGCGTCCCAGGGTTAGGGTTAGGATGAATGAAAACCACAAGAACAATCCAAGATTAGGGTTAGGGTTAGGGTTAGGGTTAGGGTTAGGGTTAGGGTTAGGGTTAGGGTGAATGAACACCGCAAGAACAATCCAAGAATAGGGTTAGGGTTAGGGTTAGGGTTAGGGTTAGGGTTAGGGTTAGGGTTAGGATGAATGAACACCACAAAAACAAACCAAGATTAGGGTTAGGGTGAGGGTGAGGGTTAGGGTTAGGGTTAGGGTTAGGGTGAATGAACACCGCAAGAACAATCCAAGAATAGGGTTAGGGTTAGGGTTAGGGTTAGGGTTAGGGTTAGGGTTAGGGTTAGGGTTAGGGTTAGGGTTAGGGTTAGGGTTAGGGTTAGGGCTAGGGTGAATGAACACCGCAAGAACAATCCAAGAATAGGGTTAGGGTTAGGGTTAGGGTTAGGGTTAGGGTTAGGGTTAGGGTTAGGATGAATGAACACCACAAGAACAATCCAAGATTAGGGTTAGGGTTAGGGTTAGGCTTAGGGTTAGGGTTGGGGTTAGGGTTAGGGTTAGGGTTAGGGTTAGGGTTAGGGTTAGGGTTAGGGTTAGGGTTAGGGTTAGGATGAATGAACACCACAAGAACAATCCAAGATTAGGGTTAGGGTTAGGGTTAGGGTTAGGGTTAGGGTGAATGAACAACGCAAGAACAATCCAAGATTAGGGTTAGGGTTAGGGTTAGGGTTAGGGTTAGGGTTAGGGTTAGGGTTAGGGTTAGGGTTAGGGTGAATGAACTCCGCAAGAACAATCCAAGATTAGGGTTAGGGTTAGGGTTAGGGTTAGGGTTAGGGTTAGGGTTAGGGTTAAGGTTAAGGTTAGGGTTAGGGTTAGGGTTAGGGTTAGGGTTAGGGTTAGTTTTAGGGTTAGGGTTAGGGTTAGGGTTAGGATGAATGAACACCGCAAGAACAATCCAAGATAAGGGTTAGGGTTAGGGTTAGGGTTAGGGTTAGGGTTAGGGTTAGGGTTAGGGTTAGGGTTAGGGTTAGGGTTAGGATGAATGAACACCGCAAGAACAATCCAA
>NW_028113115.1:92500-95000 GCF_964234715.1 Podarcis melisellensis | reverse complement strand
TAGGGTTAGGGTTAGGGTTAGGGTTAGGGTTAGGGTTAGGGTTAGGGTTAGGGTTAGGGTGAATGAACACCGCAAGAACAATCCAAGATTAGAGTTAGGGTTAGGGTTAGGGTTAGGGTTAGGGTTAGGGTTAGGGTTAGGGTTAGTTTTAGGGTTAGGGTTAGGGTTAGGGTTAGGGTTAGGGTTAGGGTTAGGGTTAGGATGAATGAACACCGCAAGAACAATCCAAGATAAGGGTTAGTGTTAGTGTTAGTGTTAGTGTTAGGGTTAGGGTTAGGGTTAGGGTTAGGGTTAGGGTTAGGGTTAGGGTTAGGATGAATGAACACCGCAAGAACAATCCAAGATTAGGGTTAGGGTTAGGGTTAGGGTTAGGGTTAGGGTTAGGGTTAGGGTTAGGGTTAGGGTTAGGGTTAGGGTTAAGGTTAGGGTTAGGATGAATGAACACCGCAAGAACAATCCAAGATTAGGGTTAGGCTTAGGGTTAGGGTTAGGGTTAGGGTTAGGGTTAGGGTTAGGGTTAGGGTTTGGGTGCATGAACACCGCAAGAACAGTCCAAGATTAGGGTTAGGGTTAGGGTTAGGGTTAGGGTTAGGGTTAAAGGTAAAGGTAAAGGTACCCCTGCCCGTACGGGCCAGTCTTGACAGACTCTGGGGTTGTGCGCCCATCTCACTCAAGAGGCCAGGGGCCAGCGCAGTCCGGAGACACTTCCGGGTCACGTGGCCAGCGTGACAAAGCTGCATCTGGCGAGCCAGAGCCGCACACGGAAACGCCGTTTACCTTCCCCCTGGTAAGCGGTCCCTATTTATCTACTTGCACCCGGAGGTGCTTTCGAACTGCTAGGTTGGCAGGCGCTGGGACCGAGCAGCAGGAGCGCACCTCGCCACAGGGATTCGAACCGCCGACCTTTCGATCGGCAAGTCCTAGGCACTGAGGCTTTAACCCACAGCGCCACCTGCGTCCCAGGGTTAGGGTTAGGATGAATGAAAACCACAAGAACAATCCAAGATTAGGGTTAGGGTTAGGGTTAGGGTTAGGGTTAGGGTTAGGGTTAGGGTGAATGAACACCGCAAGAACAATCCAAGAATAGGGTTAGGGTTAGGGTTAGGGTTAGGGTTAGGGTTAGGGTTAGGGTTAGGATGAATGAACACCACAAAAACAATCCAAGATTAGGGTTAGGGTGAGGGTGAGGGTTAGGGTTAGGGTTAGGGTTAGGGTGAATGAACACCGCAAGAACAATCCAAGAATAGGGTTAGGGTTAGGGTTAGGGTTAGGGTTAGGGTTAGGGTTAGGGTTAGGGTTAGGGTTAGGGTTAGGGTTAGGGCTAGGGTGAATGAACACCGCAAGAACAATCCAAGAATAGGGTTAGGGTTAGGGTTAGGGTTAGGGTTAGGGTTAGGGTTAGGGTTAGGGTTAGGGTTAGGATGAATGAACACCACAAGAACAATCCAAGATTAGGGTTAGGGTTAGGGTTAGGCTTAGGGTTAGGGTTGGGGTTAGGGTTAGGGTTAGGGTTAGGGTTAGGGTTAGGGTTAGGGTTAGGGTTAGGGTTAGGGTTAGGATGAATGAACACCACAAGAACAATCCAAGATTAGGGTTAGGGTTAGGGTTAGGGTTAGGGTTAGGGTTAGGGTGAATGAACAACGCAAGAACAATCCAAGATTAGGGTTAGGGTTAGGGTTAGGGTTAGGGTTAGGGTTAGGGTTAGGGTTAGGGTGAATGAACTCCGCAAGAACAATCCAAGATTAGGGTTAGGGTTAGGGTTAGGGTTAGGGTTAGGGTTAGGGTTAGGGTTAAGGTTAAGGTTAGGGTTAGGGTTAGGGTTAGGGTTAGGGTTAGGGTTAGGGTTAGTTTTAGGGTTAGGGTTAGGGTTAGGGTTAGGGTTAGGGTTAGGATGAATGAACACCGCAAGAACAATCCAAGATAAGGGTTAGGGTTAGGGTTAGGGTTAGGGTTAGGGTTAGGGTTAGGGTTAGGGTTAGGATGAATGAACACCGCAAGAACAATCCAAGATTAGGGTTAGGGTTAGGGTTAGGGTTAGGGTTAGGGTTAGGGTTAGGGTTAGGGTTAGGGTTAGGGTTAGGGTTAGGATGAATGAACACCGCAAGAACAATCCAAGATTAGGGTTAGGGTTAGGGTTAGGGTTAGGGTTAGGGTTAGGGTTAGGGTTAGGGTTAGGGTGAATGAACACCGCAAGAACAATCCAAAATTAGGGTTAGGGTTAGGGTTAGGGTTAGGATGAATGAAAACCACAAGAACAATCCAAGATTAGGGTTAGGGTGAGGGTTAGGGTTAGGGTTAGGGTTAGGGTTAGGGTGAATGAACACCGCAAGAACAATCCAAGAATAGGGTTAGGGTTAGGGTTAGGGTTAGGGTTAGGGTTAGGGTTAGGGTTAGGGTTAGGGTTAGGGTTAGGGTTAGGGTTAGGGTTAGGGTTATGGTTAGGGTTAGGGTTAGGGCTAGGGTGAATGAACACCGCAAGAACAATCCAAGAATAGGGTTA
>NW_028113115.1:87500-90000 GCF_964234715.1 Podarcis melisellensis | reverse complement strand
AGGGTTGGGGTTAGGGTTAGGGTTAGGGTTAGGGTTAGGGTTAGGGTTAGGGTTAGGGTTAGGGTTAGGGTTAGGGTTAGGGTTAGGATGAATGAACACCGCAAGAACAATCCAAGATAAGGGTTAGGGTTAGGGTTAGGGTTAGGGTTAGGGTTAGGGTTAGGGTTAGGGTTAGGGTTAGGGTTAGGGTTAGGATGAATGAACACCGCAAGAACAATCCAAGATTAGGGTTAGGGTTAGGGTTAGGGTTAGGGTTAGGGTTAGGGTTAGGGTTAGGGTTAGGGTTAGGGTTAGGGTGAATGAACACCGCAAGAACAATCCAAGATTAGGGTTAGGGTTAGGGTTAGGGTTAGGGTTAGGGTTAGGATGAATGAACACCACAAGAACAATCCAAGATTAGGGTTAGGGTTAGGGTTAGGGTTAGGGTGAATGAACAACGCAAGAACAATCCAAGATTAGGGTTAGGGTTAGGGTTAGGGTTAGGGTTAGGGTTAGGGTTAGGGTTAGGGTTAGGGTTAGGGTTAGGGTTAGGGTTAGGGTGAATGAACACCGCAAGAACAATCCAAGATTAGGGTTAGGGTTAGGGTTAGGGTTAGGGTTAGGGTTAGGGTTAAGGTTAGGGTTAGGGTTAGGGTTAGGGTTAGGGTTAGTTTTAGGGTTAGGGTTAGGGTTAGGGTTAGGGTTAGGGTTAGGGTTAGGGTTAGGGTTAGGATGAATGAACACCGCAAGAACAATCCAAGATAAGGGTTAGTGTTAGTGTTAGTGTTAGTGTTAGGGTTAGGGTTAGGGTTAGGGTTAGGGTTAGGGTTAGGGTTAGGGTTAGGGTTAGGGTTAGGGTTAGGGTTAGGGTTAGGATGAAAGAACACCGCAAGAACAATCCAAGATTAGGGTTAGGGTTAGGGTTCGGGTTAGGGTTAGGGTTAGGGTTAGGGTTAGGGTTAGGATGAATGAACACCGCAAGAACAATCCAAGATTAGGGTTAGGGTTAGGGTTAGGGTTAGGGTTAGGGTTAGGGTTAGGGTTAGGGTTAGGGTGAATGAACACCGCAAGAACAATCCAAGATTAGGGTTAGGGTTAGGGTTAGGGTTAGGGTTAGGATGAATGAAAACCACAAGAACAATCCAAGATTAGGGTTAGGGTTAGGGTTAGGGTTAGGGTTAGGGTGAATGAACACCGCAAGAACAATCCAAGAATAGGGTTAGGGTTAGGGTTAGGGTTAGGGTTAGGGTTAGGGTTAGGGTTAGGGTTAGGGTTAGGGTTAGGGCTAGGGTGAATGAACACCGCAAGAACAATCCAAGAATAGGGTTAGGGTTAGGGTTAGGGTTAGGGTTAGGGTTAGGATGAATGAACACCACAAGAACAATCCAAGATTAGGGTTAGGGTTAGGGTTAGGGTTAGGGTTAGGGTTAGGGTTGGGGTTAGGGTTAGGGTTAGGGTTAGGGTTAGGCTTAGGCTTAGGGTTAGGGTTAGGGTTAGGGTTAGGGTTAGGGTTAGGGTTAGGATGAATGAACACCACAAGAACAATCCAAGATTAGGGTTAGGGTAAGGGTTAGGGTTAGGGTTAGGGTGAATGAACAACGCAAGAACAATCCAAGATTAGGGTTAGGGTTAGGGTTAGGGTTAGGGTTAGGGTTAGGGTTAGGGTTAGGGTTAGGGTTAGGGTGAATGAACACCGCAAGAACAATCCAAGATTAGGGTTAGGGTTAGGGTTAGGGTTAGGGTTAGGGTTAGGGTTAGGGTTAGGGTTAAGGTTAGGGTTAGGGTTAGGGTTAGGGTTAGGGTTAGGGTTAGGGTTAGGGTTAGGGTTAGGGTTAGGGTTAGGGTTAGTTTTAGGGTTAGGGTTAGGGTTAGGGTTAGGGTTAGGGTGAATGAACACCGCAAGAACAATCCAAGATTAGGGTTAGGGTTAGGGTTAGGGTTAGCGTTAGGGTTAGGGTTAGGGTTAGGGTTAGGGTTAGGGTTAGGATGAATGAACACCACAAGAACAATCCAAGAATAGGGTTAGGGTTAGGGTTAGGGTTAGGGTTAGGGTTAGGGTTAGGGTGAATGAACAACGCAAGAACAATCCAAGATTAGGGTTAGGGTTAGGGTTAGGGTTAGGGTTAGGGTTAGGGTTAGGGTTAGGGTTAGGGTTAGGGTGAATGAACACCGCAAGAACAATCCAAGATTAGAGTTAGGGTTAGGGTTAGGGTTAGGGTTAGGGTTAGGGTTAGGGTTAAGGTTAGGGTTAGGGTTAGGGTTAGGGTTAGGGTTAGGGTTAGGGTTAGGGTTAGGGTTAGTTTTAGGGTTAGGGTTAGGGTTAGGGTTAGGGTTAGGGTTAGGGTTAGGATGAATGAACACCGCAAGAACAATCCAAGATAAGGGTTAGTGTTAGTGTTAGTGTTAGTGTTAGGGTTAGGGTTAGGGTTAGGGTTAGGGTTAGGGTTAGGATGAATGAACACCGCAAGAACAATCCAAGATTAGGGTTAGGGTTAGGGTTAGGGTTAGGGTTAGGGTTAGG
>NW_028113115.1:55000-57500 GCF_964234715.1 Podarcis melisellensis | reverse complement strand
GGTTAATTTTAGGGTTACGGTTAGGGTTAGGGTTAGGGTTAGGGTTAGGGTTAGGGTTAGGATGAATGAACACCGCAAGAACAATCCAAGATAAGGGTTAGTGTTAGTGTTAGTGTTAGGGTTAGGGTTAGGGTTAGGGTTAGGGTTAGGTTTAGGATGAATGAACACCGCAAGAACAATCCAAGATTAGGGTTAGGGTTAGGGTTAGGGTTAGGGTTAGGATGAATGAACACTACAAGAACAATCCAAGATTAGGGTTAGGGTTAGGGTTAGGGTTAGGGTTAGGGTTAGGGTGAATGAACACCGCAAGAACAATCCAAGAATAGGGTTAGGGTTAGGGTTAGGGTTA
This sequence comes from Podarcis melisellensis, assembly GCF_964234715.1. Taxonomy (NCBI): domain Eukaryota; kingdom Metazoa; phylum Chordata; class Lepidosauria; order Squamata; family Lacertidae; genus Podarcis; species Podarcis melisellensis. The sequence continues at coordinate 57,151 of NW_028113115.1, read as the reverse complement.
GGGTTAGGGTTAGGGTTAGGGTTAGGGTTAGGGTGAATGAACACCGGAAGAATAATCCAAGAATACTGTTAGGGTTAGGGTTAGGGTTAGGGTTAGGGTTAGGGTTAGGGTTAGGGTTAGGGTTAGGGTTAGGGTTAGGGTTAGGGTTAGAGTTAGGGTTAGGGTTAGGTTTAGGATGAATGAACATCGCAAGAACAATCCAAGATAAGGGTTAGTGTTAGTGTTAGTGTTAGTGTTAGGGTTAGGGTTAGGGTTAGGGTTAGGGTTAGGGTTAGGGTTAGGGTTAGGGTTAGGGTTAGGATGAATGAACACCGCAAGAACAATCCAAGATTAGGGTTAGGGTTAGGGTTAGGGTTAGGGTTAGGGTTAGGGTTAGGGTTAGGATGAATGAACACTACAAGAACAATCCAAGATTAGGGTTAGGGTTAGGGTTAGGGTTAGGGTTAGGGTTAGGGTTAGGGTTAGGGTTAGGGTTAGGGTGAATGAACACCGCAAGAACAATCCAAGATTAGGGTTAGGGCTAGGGTTAGGGTTAGGGTTAGGGTTAGGGTTAGGGTTAGGGTGAATGAACACCGCAAGAGCAATCCAAGATTAGGGTTAGGGTAAGGGTTAGGGTTAGGGTTAGGGTTAGGGTTAGGGTTAGGGTTAGTTTTAGGGTTACGGTTAGGGTTACGGTTAGGGTTAGGGTTAGGGTTAGGGTTAGGATGAATGAACACCGCAAGAACAATCCAAGATAAGGGTTAGTGTTAGTGTTAGTGTTAGGGTTAGGATTAGGGTTAGGGTTAGGGTTAGGGTTAGGGTTAGGGTTAGGGTTAGGGTTAGGGTTAGGGTTAGGATGAATGAACACCGCAAGAACAATCCAAGATTAGGGTTAGGGTTAGGGTTAGGGTTAGGGTTAGGGTTAGGGTTAGGGTTAGGGTTAGGGTTAGGGTTAGGGTTAGGGTTAGGATGAATGAACACCGCAAGAACAATCCAAGATTGGGGTTAGGGTTAGGGTTAGGGTTAGGGTTAGGGTTAGGATGAATGAACACTACAAGAACAATCCAAGATTAGGGTTAGGGTTAGGGTTAGGGTTAGGGTTAGGGTTAGGGTTAGGGTTAGGGTTAGGGTTAGGGTTAGGGTGAAAGAACACCGCAAGAACAATCGAAGAATAGGGTTAGGGTTAGGGTTAGGGTTAGGGTTAGGGTTAGGGTTAGGGTTAGGGTTAGGGTTAGGGTTAGGGTGAATGAACACCGGAAGAACAATCCAAGAATAGGGTTAGGGTTAGGGTTAGGGTTAGGGTTAGGGTTAGGGTTAGGGTTAGGGTGAATGAACACCGCAAGAACAATCCAAGATTAGGGTTAGGGTTAGGGTTAGGGTTAGGGTTAGGGTTAGGGTTAGGGTGAATGAACACCGCAAGAGCAATCCAAGATTAGGGTTAGGGTAAGGGTTAGGGTTAGGGTTCGGGTTAGGGTTCGGGTTAGGGTTAATTTTAGGGTTACGGTTAGGGTTAGGGTTAGGGTTAGGGTTAGGGTTAGGATGAATGAACACCGCAAGAACAATCCAAGATTAGGGTTAGGGTTAGGGTTAGGGTTAGGGTTAGGGTTAGGGTTAGGGTTAGTGTTAGGGTTAGGGTTAGGGTTAGGGTTAGGGTTAGGGTTAGGGTTAGGTTTAGGATGAATGAACACCGCAAGAACAATCCAAGATTAGGGTTAGGGTTAGGGTTAGGGTTAGGGTTAGGGTTAGGGTTAGGGTTAGGGTTAGGGTTAGGGTTAGGGTTAGGGTGAATGAACACCGCAAGAACAATCCAAGATTAGGGTTAGGGTTAGGGTTAGGGTTAGGGTTAGGGTTAGGGTTAGGGTTAGGGTTAGGGTTAGGGTTAGGATGAATGAAAACCACAAGAACAATCCAAGATTAGGGTTAGGGTTAGGGTTAGGGTTAGGGTTAGGGTTAGGGTTAGGGTTAGGGTTAGGGTTAGGGTTAGGGTTAGGGTTAGGGTTAGGGTGAATGAACACCGCAAGAACAATCCAAGAATAGGGTTAGGGTTAGGGTTAGGGTTAGGGTTAGGGTTAGGGTTAGGGTTAGGGTTAGGGTTAGGGTTAGGGTGAATGTACAACGCAAGAACAATCCAAGCTTAGGGTTAGGGTTAGGGTTAGGGTTAGGGTTAGGGTT
>NW_028113115.1:47500-50000 GCF_964234715.1 Podarcis melisellensis | reverse complement strand
TTTAGGTTTAGGATGAATGAACACCGCAAGAACAATCCAAGATTAGGGTTAGGGTTAGGGTTAGGGTTAGGGTTAGGGTTAGGGTTAGGGTTAGGGTTAGGGTTAGGGTGAATGAACACCGCAAGAACAATCCAAGATTAGGGTTAGGGTTAGGGTTAGGGTTAGGGTTAGGGTTAGGGTTAGGGTTAGGGTTAGGGTTAGGATGAATGAAAACCACAAGAACAATCCAAGATTAGGGTTAGGGTTAGGGTTAGGGTTAGGGTTAGGGTTAGGGTTAGGGTTAGGGTTAGGGTTAGGGTTAGGGTGAATGAACACCGCAAGAACAATCCAAGAATAGGGTTAGGGTTAGGGTTAGGGTTAGGGTTAGGGTGAATGAACAACGCAAGAACAATCCAAGCTTAGGGATAGGGTTAGGGTTAGGGTTAGGGTTAGGGTTAGGGTTAGGGTTAGGGTTAGGGTTAGGGTTAGGGTTAGGGTTAGGGTTGGGGTTAGGGTTAGGGTTAGGGTTAGGGTTAGGGTTAGGGTTAGGGTTAGGGTTAGGGTTAGGGTTAGGGTTAGGATGAATGAACACCGCAAGAACAATCCAAGATAAGGGTTAGTGTTAGTGTTAGGGTTAGGGTTAGGGTTAGGGTTAGGGTTAGGGTTAGGGTTAGGGTTAGGTTTAGGATGAATGAACACCGCAAGAACAATCCAAGATTAGGGTTAGGGTTAGGGTTAGGGTTAGGGTTAGGGTTAGGGTTAGGGTTAGGGTTAGGGTTAGGGTGAATGAACACCGCAAGAACAATCCAAGAATAGGGTTAGGGTTAGGGTTAGGGTTAGGGTGAATGAACACCGCAAGAGCAATCCAAGATTAGGGTTAGGGTAAGGGTTAGGGTTAGGGTTAGGGTTAGGGTTAGGGTTAGTTTTAGGGTTAGGGTTAGGGTTAGGGTTAGGGTTAGGATGAATGAACACCGCAAGAACAATCCAAGATAAGGGTTAGTGTTAGTGTTAGTGTTAGGGTTAGGGTTAGGGTTAGGGTTAGGGTTAGGGTTAGGGTTAGGGTTAGGGTTAGGGTTAGGGTTAGGGTTAGGGTTAGGATGAATGAACACCGCAAGAACAATCCAAGATTAGGGTAAGGGTTAGGGTTAGGGTTAGGGTTCGGATGAATGAACACTACAAGAACAATCCAAGATTAGGGTTAGGGTTAGGGTTAGGGTTAGGGTTAGGGTTAGGGTTAGGGTTAGGGTTAGGGTTAGGGTTAGGGTTAGGGTTAGGGTTAGGGTTAGGGTTAGGGTTAGGGTTAGGGTTAGGGTTAGGGTGAATGAACACCGCAAGAACAATCCAAGAATAGGGTTAGGGTTAGGGTTAGGGTTAGTGTTAGTGTTAGGGTTAGGGTGAATGAACACCGGAAGAACAATCCAAGAATAGGGTTAGGGTTAGGGTTAGGGTTAGGGTTAGGGTTAGGGTTAGGGTTAGGGTTAGGGTTAGGGTTAGGGTTAGGGTGAATGAACACCGCAAGAACAATCCAAGATTAGGGTTAGGGTTAGGGTTAGGGTTAGGGTTAGGGTTAGGGTTAGGGTTAGGGTTAGGGTTAGGGTTAGGGTGAATGAACACCGCAAGAGCAATCCAAGATTAGAGTTAGGGTAAGGGTTAGGGTTAGGGTTAGGGTTAGGGTTAGGGTTAGGGTTAGGGTTAGGGTTAGGGTTAGTTTTAGGGTTACGGTTAGGGTTAGGGTTAGGGTTAGGGTTAGGGTTAGAATGAATGAACACCGCAAGAACAATCCAAGATAAGGGTTAGTGTTAGTGTTAGTGTTAGGGTTAGGGTTAGGGTTAGGGTTAAGGTTAGGGTTAGGGTTAGGGTTAGGGTTAGGGTTAGGGTTAGGGTTAGGGTTAGGGTTAGGTTTAGGATGAATGAACACCGCAAGAACAATCCAAGATTAGGGTTAGGGTTAGGGTTAGGGTTAGGGTTAGGGTTAGGGTTAGGGTTAGGGTTAGGGTTAGGGTGAATGAACACCGCAAGAACAATCCAAGATTAGGGTTAGGGTTAGGGTTAGGGTTAGGGTTAGGGTTAGGGTTAGGGTTAGGGTTAGGGTTAGGGTTAGGATGAATGAAAACCACAAGAACAATCCAAGATTAGGGTTAGGGTTAGGGTTAGGGTTAGGGTTAGGGTTAGGGTTAGGGTTAGGGTTAGGGTTAGGGTTAGGGTTAGGGTGAATGAACACCGCAAGAACAATCCAAGAATAGGGTTAGGGTTAGGGTTAGGGTTAGGGTTAGGGTGAATGAACAACGCAAGAACAATCCAAGCTTAGGGTTAGGGTTAGGGTTAGGGTTAGGGTTAGGGTTAGGGTTAGGGTTAGGGTTAGGGTTAGGGTTAGGGTTAGGGTTGGGGTTGGGGTTAGGGTTAGGGTTAGGGTTAGGGTTAGGGTTAGGGTTAGGGTTAGGGTTAGGGTTAGGGTTAGGGTTAGGGTTAGGGTTAGGGTTAGGGTTAGGGTTAGGATGAATGAACACCGCAAGAACAATCC
>NW_028113116.1:395000-397500 GCF_964234715.1 Podarcis melisellensis | reverse complement strand
AAAACTAACCCTAACCCTAACCCTAACCCTAACCCTAAGCCTAACCTTAACCCTAACCCTAACCCTAACCCTAACCCTAACCCTAACCCTAACCTTAACCCTAACCCTAACCCTAATCTTGGATTGTTCTTGCAGTGTTCATTCACCCTAACCCTAACCCTAACCCTAACCCTAACCCTAACCCTAACCCTAACCCTAACCCTAACCCTAACCCTAACCCTAATCTTGGATTGTTCTTGCGTTGTTCATTCACCCTAACCCTAACCCTAACCCTAACCCTAACCCTAACCCTAACCCTAATCTTGGATTGTTCTTGTGGTGTTCATTCATCCTAACCCTAACCCTAACCCTAACCCTAATCTTGGATTGTTCTTGCGGTGTTCATTCACCCTAACCCTAACCCTAACCCTAACCCTAACCCTAATCTTGGATTGTTCTTGTAGTGTTCATTCATCTTAACCCTAACACTAACCCTAACCCTAACCCTAACCCTAATCTTGGATTGTTCTTGCGGTGTTCATTCATCCTAAACCTAACCCTAACCCTAACTCTAACCCTAACCCTAACCCTAACCCTAACCCTAACCCTAACCCTAACCCTAACCCTAACCCTAACCCTAACCCAAACCCTATTCTTGGATTGTTCTTCCGGTGTTCATTCACTCTAACCATAACCCTAACCCTAACCCTAACCCTAACCCTAACCCTAACCCTAACCCTAACCCTAACCCTAACCCTAACCCTATTCTTGGATTGTTCTTGCGGTCTTCATTCACCCTAACCCTAACCCTAACCCTAACCCTAACCCTAACCCTAACCCTAATCTTGGATTGTTCTTGCGGTGTTCATTCATCCTAACCCTAACCCTAACCCTAACCCTAACCCTAACCCTAACCCTAACCCTAACCCTAACCCTAATCTTGGATTGTTCTTGCGTTGTTCATTCACCCTAACCCTAACCCTAACCCTAACCCTAACCCTAACCCTAATCTTGGATTGTTCTTGTGGTGTTCATTCATCCTAACCCTAACCCTAACCCTAACCCTAATCTTGGATTGTTCTTGCGGTGTTCATTCACCCTAACCCTAACCCTAACCCTAACCCTAACCCTAATCTTGGATTGTTCTTGTAGTGTTCATTCATCTTAACCCTAACACTAACCCTAACCCTAACCCTAACCCTAATCTTGGATTGTTCTTGCGGTGTTCATTCATCCTAAACCTAACCCTAACCCTAACTCTAACCCTAACCCTAACCCTAACCCTAACCCTAACCCTAACCCTAACCCTAACCCTAACCCTAACCCTAACCCTAACCCTAACCCAAACCCTATTCTTGGATTGTTCTTCCGGTGTTCATTCACTCTAACCATAACCCTAACCCTAACCCTAACCCTAACCCTAACCCTAACCCTAACCCTAACCCTAACCCTAACCCTAACCCTATTCTTGGATTGTTCTTGCGGTCTTCATTCACCCTAACCCTAACCCTAACCCTAACCCTAACCCTAACCCTAATCTTGGATTGTTCTTGCGGTGTTCATTCATCCTAACCCTAACCCTAACCCTAACCCTAACCCTAACCCTAACCCTAACCCTAACCCTAACCCTAACCCTAATCTTGGATTGTTCTTGTAGTGTTCATTCATCCTAACCCTAACCCTAACCCTAACCCTAACCCTAACCCTAACCCTAATCTTGGATTGTTCTTGCGGTGTTCATTCATCCTAAACCTAACCCTAACCCTAACTCTAACCCTAACCCTAACCCTAACCCTAACCCTAACCCTAACCCTAACCCTAACCCTAACCCTAACCCTAACCCTAACCCTAACCCTAACCCTATTCTTGGATTGTTCTTCCGGTGTTCATTCACTCTAACCCTAACCCTAACCCTAACCCTAACCCTAACCCTAACCCTAACCCTAACCCTAACCCTAACCCTAACCCTAACCCTAACCCTAACCCTATTCTTGGATTGTTCTTGCGGTGTTCATTCACCCTAACCCTAACCCTAACCCTAACCCTAACCCTAACCCTAACCCTATTCTTGGATTGTTCTTGCGGTCTTCATTCACCCTAACCCTAACCCTAACCCTAACCCTAACCCTAATCTTGGATTGTTCTTGCGGTGTTCATTCATCCTAACCCTAACCCTAACCCTAACCCTAACCCTAACCCTAACCCTAACCCTAACCCTAACCCTAACCCTAATCTTGGATTGTTCTTGCGGTGTTCATTCACCCTAACCCTAACCCTAACCCTAACCCTAACCCTAACCCTAACCCTAACCCTAATCTTGGATTGTTCTTTTAGTGTTCATTCATCCTAACCCTAACCCTAACCCTAACCCTAACCCTAACCCTAACCCTAACCCTAACCCTAACCCTAATCTTGGATTGTTCTTGCGGTGTTCATTCATCCTAAACCTAACCCTAACCCTAACTCTAACCCTAACCCTAACCCTAACCCTAACCCTAACCCTAACCCTATTCTTGGATTG
>NW_028113116.1:255000-267500 GCF_964234715.1 Podarcis melisellensis | reverse complement strand
ACCCTAACCCTAACCCTAACCCTAACCCTAACCCTAACCCTAACCCTAACCCTAACCCTATTCTTGGATTGTTCTTGCGGTGTTCATTCACCCTAACCCTAACCCTAACCCTAACTCTAACCCTAACCCTAATCCTAACCCTAACCCTAACCCTAACACTACCCCTAACCCTAACCCTATTCTTGGATTGTTCTTGCGGTGTTCATTCACCCTAACCCTAACCCTAACCCTAACCCTAACCCTAACCCTAATCTTGGATTGTTCTTGTGGTGTTCATTCATCCTAACCCTAACCCTAACCCTAACCCTAACCCTAATCTTGGATTGTTCTTGCGGTGTTCATTCATCCTAAACCTAACCCTAACCCTAACCCTAACCCTAACCCTAACCCTAACCCTAACCCTAACCCTAACACTAACACTAACACTAACACTAACCCTTATCTTGGATTGTTGTTGCGGTGTTCATTCATCCTAACCCTAACCCTAACCCTAACCCTAACCCTAACCCTAACCCTAACCCTAACCCTAACCCTAACCCTAACCCTAACCCTAACCCTAACCCTAATCTTGGATTGTTCTTGCGGTGTTCATTCATCCTAACCCTAACCCTAACCCTAACCCTAACCCTAACCCTAACCCTAACCCTAACCCTAACCCTAACCCTAACCCTATTCTTGGATTGTTCTTGCGGTGTTCATTCACCCTAACCCTAACCCTAACCCTAACCCTAACCCTAACCCTAATCTTGGATTGTTCTTGCGGTGTTCATTCATCCTAACCCTAACCCTAACCCTAACCCTAACCCTAACCCTAACCCTAACCCTAACCCTAACCCTAACCGTAATCTTGGATTGTTCTTGCGGTGTTCATTCACCCTAACCCTAACCCTAGCCCTCACCCTCACCCTCACCCTAACCCTAACCCTAACCCTAACCCTAACCCTAACCCTAACCCTAACCCTAACCCTAACCCTAACCCTAACCCTAACCTTAACCCTATTCTTGGATTGTTCTTCCAGTGTTCATTCACCCTAACCCTAACCCTAACCCTAACCCTAACCCTAACCCTAACCCTAACCCTAACCCTAACCCTAACCCTAACCCTAACCCTATTCTTGGATTGTTCTTGCGGTGTTCATTCACCCTAACCCTAACCCTAACCCTAACCCAACCCTAACCCTTACCCTAACCCTAACCCTAACCCTAACCCTAACCCTAACCCTAACCCTAACCCTAACCCTTTTCTTGGATTGTTCTTCCGGTGTTCATTCACTCTAACCCTAACCCTAACCCTAACCCTAACCCTAACCCTAACCCTAACCCTATTCTTGGATTGTTCTTGCGGTGTTCATTCACCCTAACCCTAACCCTAACCCTAACCCTAACCCTAATCCTAACCCTAACCCTAACCCTAACCCTAATCTTGGATTGTTCTTGTAGTGTTCATTCTTCCTAACCCTAACCCTAACCCTAACCCTAACCCTAACCCTAATCTTGGATTGTTCTTGCGGTGTTCATTCACCCTAACCCTAACCCTAACCCAACCCTAACCCTAACCCTAACCCTAACCCTAACCCTAACCCTAACCCTAACCCTAACCCTAACCCTAACCCTAACCCTATTCTTGGATTGTTCTTGCGGTGTTCATTCACCCTAACCCTAACCCTAACCCTAACCCTAACCCTAACCCTAACCCTATTCTTGGATTGTTCTTGCGGTGTTCATTCACCCTAACCCTAACCCTAACCCTAACTCTAACCCTAACCCTAATCCTAACCCTAACCCTAACCCTAACCCTAACACTACCCCTAACCCTAACCCTATTCTTGGATTGTTCTTGCGGTGTTCATTCACCCTAACCCTAACCCTAACCCTAACCCTAACCCTAACCCTAACCCTAACCCTAACCCTAACCCTAACCCTAACCCTAATCTTGGATTGTTCTTGTGGTGTTCATTCATCCTAACCCTAACCCTAACCCTAACCCTAATCTTGGATTGTTCTTGCGGTGTTCATTCATCCTAAACCTAACCCTAACCCTAACCCTAACCCTAACCCTAACCCTAACCCTAACCCTAACCCTAACACTAACACTAACACTAACACTAACACTAACCCTTATCTTGGATTGTTGTTGCGGTGTTCATTCATCCTAACCCTAACCCTAACCCTAACCCTAACCCTAACCCTAACCCTAACCCTAACCCTAATCTTGGATTGTTCTTGTGGTGTTCATTCATCCTAACCCTAACCCTAACCCTAACCCTAACCCTAATCTTGGATTGTTCTTGCGGTGTTCATTCATCCTAACCCTAACCCTAACCCTAACCCTAACCCTAACCCTAACACTAACACTAACACTAACCCTTATCTTGGATTGTTGTTGCGGTGTTCATTCATCCTAACCCTAACCCTAACCCTAACCCTAACCCTAACCCTAACCCTAACCCTAATCTTGGATTGTTCTTGCGGTGTTCATTCATCCTAACCCTAACCCTAACCCTAACCCTAACCCTAACCCTAACCCTAACCCTAACCCTAACCCTAACCCTAACCCTAACCCTATTCTTGGATTGTTCTTGTGGTGTTCATTCACCCTAACCCTAACCCTAACCCTAACCCTAACCCTAACCTTAACCCTAACCCTAACCCTAACCCTAACCCTAATCTTGGATTGTTCTTGCGGTGTTCATTCACCCTAACCCTAACCCTAACCCTAACCCTAACCCTAACCCTAACCCTAACCCTAACCCTAACCCTAATCTTGGATTGTTCTTGCGGTGTTCATTCACCCTAACCCTAACCCTCACCCTCACCCTAACCCTAACCCTAACCCTAACCCTAACCCTAACCCTAACCCTAACCCTAACCCTAACCCTAACCCTAACCCTATTCTTGGATTGTTCTTCCGGTGTTCATTCACTCTAACCCTAACCCTAACCCTAACCCTAACACTAACCCTAACCCTAACCCTAATCTTGGATTGTTCTTGCGGTGTTCATTCACCCTAACCCTAACCCTAACCCTAACCCTAACCCAACCCTAACCCTTACCCTAACCCTAACCCTAACCCTAACCCTAACCCTAACCCTAACCCTAACCCTAACCCTAACCCTAACCCTAACCCTATTCTTGGATTGTTCTTCCGGTGTTCATTCACTCTAACCCTAACCCTAACCCTAACCCTATTCTTGGATTGTTCTTGCGGTGTTCATTCACCCTAACCCTAACCCTAACCCTAACCCTAACCCTAACCCTAATCCTAACCCTAACCCTAACCCTAACCCTAACCCTAATCTTGGATTGTTCTTGTAGTGTTCATTCATCCTAACCCTTACCCTAACCCTAACCCTAATCTTGGATTGTTCTTGCGGTGTTCATTCACCCTAACCCTAACCCTAACCCAACCCTAACCCTAACCCTAACCCTAACCCTAACCCTAACCCTAACCCTAACCCTAATCTTGGATTGTTCTTGTAGTGTTCATTCATCCTAACCCTAACCCTAACCCTAACCCTAACCCTAACCCTAACCCTAACCCTAACCCTAACCCTAACCCTAATCTTGGATTGTTCTTGCGGTGTTAATTCATCCTAAACCTAACCCTAACCCTAACCCTAACCCTAACCCTAACCCTAACCCTAACCCTAACCCTAACCCTAACCCTAACCCTAACCCTAACCCTAACCCCAACCCTAACCCCAACCCTAACCCTAACCCTAACCCTAATCTTGGATTGTTCTTGTGGTGTTCATTCATCCTAACCTTAACCCTAACCCTAACCCTAACCCTAACCCTAACCCTAACCCTAACCCTAACCCTAACCCTAACCCTAACCCTAACCCTAACCCTAACCCTATTCTTGGATTGTTCTTGCGGTGTTCATTCACCCTAACCCTAACCCTAACCCTAACTCTAACCCTAACCCTAATCCTAACCCTAACCCTAACCCTAACCCTAACCCTAACCCTAACCCTAACCCTAACCCTAACCCTAACCCTAACCCTAACCCTATTCTTGGATTGTTCTTGCGGTGTTCATTCACCCTAACCCTAACCCTAACCCTAACCCTAACCCTAACCCTAACCCTAACCCTAACCCTAACCCTAACCCTAACCCTAACCCTAACCCTAATCTTGGATTGTTCTTGTGGTGTTCATTCATCCTAACCCTAACCCTAACCCTAACCCTAATCTTGGATTGTTCTTGCGGTGTTCATTCATCCTAAACCTAACCCTAACCCTAACCCTAACCCTAACCCTAACCCTAACCCTAACCCTAACCCTAACCCTAAGCCTAACCCTAACACTAACACTAACACTAACACTAACACTAACACTAACCCTTATCTTGGATTGTTGTTGCTGTGTTCATTCATCCTAACCCTAACCCTAACCCTAACCCTAACCCTAACCCTAACCCTAACCCTAACCCTAATCTTGGATTGTTCTTGCGGTGTTCATTCATCCTAACCCTAACCCTAACCCTAACCCTAACCCTAACCCTAACCCTAACCCTAACCCTAACCCTAACCCTAACCCTATTCTTGGATTGTTCTTGCGGTGTTCATTCACCCTAACCCTAACCCTAACCCTAACCCTAACCCTAACCCTAACCCTAACCCTAACCCTAATCTTGGATTGTTCTTGCGGTGTTCATTCACCCTAACCCTAACCCTAACCCTAACCCTAACCCTAACCCTAATCTTGGATTGTTCTTGCGGTGTTCATTCACCCTAACCCTAACCCTCACCCTCACCCTAACCGTAACCCTAACCCTAACCCTAACCCTAACCCTAACCCTAACCCTAACCCTAACCCTAACCCTATTCTTGGATTGTTCTTCCGGTGTTCATTCACTCTAACCCTAACCCTAACCCTAACCCTAACCCTAACCCTAACCCTAGCCCTAACCCTAACCCTAACCCTAACCCTAACCCTAACCCTAACCCTAACCCTAACCCTAACCCTATTCTTGGATTGTTCTTGCGGTGTTCATTCACCCTAACCCTAACCCTAACCCAACCCTAACCCTTACCCTAACCCTAACCCTAACCCTAACCCTAACCCTAACCCTAACCCTAACCCTATCCCTATTCTTGGATTGTTCTTGCGGTGTTCATTCACCCTAACCCTAACCCTAACCCTAACCCTAACCCTTACCCTAACCCTAACCCTAACCCTAACCCTAACCCTAACCCTAACCCTAACCCTAACCCTAACCCTAACCCTAATCTTGGATTGTTCTTGTAGTGTTCATTCATCCTTACCCTAACCCTAACCCTAACCCTAACCCTAACCCTAACCCTAACCCTAACCCTAACCCTATTCTTGGATTGTTCTTGCGGTGTTCATTCACCCTAACCCTAACCCTAACCCTAACCCTAACCCTAACCCTAACCCTATTCTTGGATTGTTCTTGCGGTGTTCATTCACCCTAACCCTAACCCTAACCCTAACTCTAACCCTAACCCTAATCCTAACCCTAACCCTAACCCTAACACTACCCCTAACCCTAACCCTATTCTTGGATTGTTCTTGCGGTGTTCATTCACCCTAACCCTAACCCTAACCCTAACCCTAACCCTAACCCTAACCCTAACCCTAACCCTAACCCTAACCCTAATCTTGGATTGTTCTTGTGGTGTTCATTCATCCTAACCCTAACCCTAACCCTAACCCTATTCTTGGATTGTTCTTGCGGTGTTCATTCACCCTAACCCTAACCCTAACCCTAACTCTAACCCTAACCCTAATCCTAACCCTAACCCTAACCCTAACCCTAACCCTAACCCTAACCCTAACCCTAACCCTAACCCTAACCCTAACCCTAACCCTATTCTTGGATTGTTCTTGCGGTGTTCATTCACCCTAACCCTAACCCTAACCCTAACCCTAACCCTAACCCTAACCCTAACCCTAACCCTAACCCTAACCCTAACCCTAACCCTAACCCTAATCTTGGATTGTTCTTGTGGTGTTCATTCATCCTAACCCTAACCCTAACCCTAACCCTAATCTTGGATTGTTCTTGCGGTGTTCATTCATCCTAAACCTAACCCTAACCCTAACCCTAACCCTAACCCTAACCCTAACCCTAACCCTAACCCTAAGCCTAACCCTAACACTAACACTAACACTAACACTAACACTAACACTAACCCTTATCTTGGATTGTTGTTGCTGTGTTCATTCATCCTAACCCTAACCCTAACCCTAACCCTAACCCTAACCCTAACCCTAACCCTAACCCTAATCTTGGATTGTTCTTGCGGTGTTCATTCATCCTAACCCTAACCCTAACCCTAACCCTAACCCTAACCCTAACCCTAACCCTAACCCTAACCCTAACCCTAACCCTATTCTTGGATTGTTCTTGCGGTGTTCATTCACCCTAACCCTAACCCTAACCCTAACCCTAACCCTAACCCTAACCCTAACCCTAACCCTAATCTTGGATTGTTCTTGCGGTGTTCATTCACCCTAACCCTAACCCTAACCCTAACCCTAACCCTAACCCTAATCTTGGATTGTTCTTGCGGTGTTCATTCACCCTAACCCTAACCCTCACCCTCACCCTAACCGTAACCCTAACCCTAACCCTAACCCTAACCCTAACCCTAACCCTAACCCTAACCCTAACCCTATTCTTGGATTGTTCTTCCGGTGTTCATTCACTCTAACCCTAACCCTAACCCTAACCCTAACCCTAACCCTAACCCTAGCCCTAACCCTAACCCTAACCCTAACCCTAACCCTAACCCTAACCCTAACCCTAACCCTAACCCTATTCTTGGATTGTTCTTGCGGTGTTCATTCACCCTAACCCTAACCCTAACCCAACCCTAACCCTTACCCTAACCCTAACCCTAACCCTAACCCTAACCCTAACCCTAACCCTAACCCTATCCCTATTCTTGGATTGTTCTTGCGGTGTTCATTCACCCTAACCCTAACCCTAACCCTAACCCTAACCCTTACCCTAACCCTAACCCTAACCCTAACCCTAACCCTAACCCTAACCCTAACCCTAACCCTAACCCTAACCCTAATCTTGGATTGTTCTTGTAGTGTTCATTCATCCTTACCCTAACCCTAACCCTAACCCTAACCCTAACCCTAACCCTAACCCTAACCCTAACCCTATTCTTGGATTGTTCTTGCGGTGTTCATTCACCCTAACCCTAACCCTAACCCTAACCCTAACCCTAACCCTAACCCTATTCTTGGATTGTTCTTGCGGTGTTCATTCACCCTAACCCTAACCCTAACCCTAACTCTAACCCTAACCCTAATCCTAACCCTAACCCTAACCCTAACACTACCCCTAACCCTAACCCTATTCTTGGATTGTTCTTGCGGTGTTCATTCACCCTAACCCTAACCCTAACCCTAACCCTAACCCTAACCCTAACCCTAACCCTAACCCTAACCCTAATCTTGGATTGTTCTTGTGGTGTTCATTCATCCTAACCCTAACCCTAACCCTAACCCTAATCTTGGATTGTTCTTGCGGTGTTCATTCATCCTAACCCTAACCCTAACCCTAACCCTAACCCTAACCCTAACCCTAACCCTAACCCTAACACTAACACTAACACTAACACTAACACTAACCCTTATCTTGGATTGTTGTTGCGGTGTTCATTCATCCTAACCCTAACCCTAACCCTAACCCTAACCCTAACCCTAACCCTAACCCTAACCCTAATCTTGGATTGTTCTTGTGGTGTTCATTCATCCTAACCCTAACCCTAACCCTAACCCTAACCCTAACCCTAATCTTGGATTGTTCTTGCGGTGTTCATTCATCCTAACCCTAACCCTAACCCTAACCCTAACCCTAACCCTAACACTAACACTAACCCTTATCTTGGATTGTTGTTGCGGTGTTCATTCATCCTAACCCTAACCCTAACCCTAACCCTAACCCTAACCCTAACCCTAACCCTAACCCTAACCCTAACCCTATTCTTGGATTGTTCTTGTGGTGTTCATTCACCCTAACCCTAACCCTAACCCTAACCCTAACCCTAACCCTAACCCTAACCTTAACCCTAACCCTAACCCTAACCCTAACCCTAATCTTGGATTGTTCTTGCGGTGTTCATTCACCCTAACCCTAACCCTAACCCTAACCCTAACCCTAACCCTAACCCTAACCCTAACCCTAACCCTAACCCTAATCTTGGATTGTTCTTGCGGTGTTCATTCACCCTAACCCTAACCCTCACCCTCACCCTAACCCTAACCCTAACCCTAACCCTAACCCTAACCCTAACCCTAACCCTAACCCTAACCCTAACCCTAACCCTAACCCTAACCCTATTCTTGGATTGTTCTTCCGGTGTTCATTCACTCTAACCCTAACCCTAACCCTAACCCTAACCCTAACACTAACCCTAACCCTAACCCTAATCTTGGATTGTTCTTGCGGTGTTCATTCACCCTAACCCTAACCCTAACCCTAACCCTAACCCAACCCTAACCCTTACCCTAACCCTAACCCTAACCCTAACCCTAACCCTAACCCTAACCCTAACCCTAACCCTAACCCTAACCCTAACCCTAACCCTAACCCTAACCCTATTCTTGGATTGTTCTTCCGGTGTTCATTCACTCTAACCCTAACCCTAACCCTATTCTTGGATTGTTCTTGCGGTGTTCATTCACCCTAACCCTAACCCTAACCCTAACCCTAACCCTAATCCTAACCCTAACCCTAACCCTAATCTTGGATTGTTCTTGTAGTGTTCATTCATCCTAACCCTTACCCTAACCCTAACCCTAATCTTGGATTGTTCTTGCGGTGTTCATTCACCCTAACCCTAACCCTAACCCAACCCTAACCCTAACCCTAACCCTAACCCTAACCCTAACCCTAACCCTAACCCTAACCCTAACCCTAACCCTAACCCTAACCCTAATCTTGGATTGTTCTTGTAGTGTTCATTCATCCTAACCCTAACCCTAACCCTAACCCTAACCCTAACCCTAACCCTAACCCTAACCCTAACCCTAACCCTAACCCTAATCTTGGATTGTTCTTGCGGTGTTAATTCATCCTAAACCTAACCCTAACCCTAACCCTAACCCTAACCCTAACCCTAACCCTAACCCTAACCCCAACCCTAACCCCAACCCTAACCCTAACCCTAACCCTAATCTTGGATTGTTCTTGTGGTGTTCATTCATCCTAACCTTAACCCTAACCCTAACCCTAACCCTAACCCTAACCCTAACCCTAACCCTAACCCTAACCCTATTCTTGGATTGTTCTTGCGGTGTTCATTCACCCTAACCCTAACCCTAACCCTAACTCTAACCCTAACCCTAATCCTAACCCTAACCCTAACCCTAACCCTAACCCTAACCCTAACCCTATTCTTGGATTGTTCTTGCGGTGTTCATTCACCCTAACCCTAACCCTAACCCTAACCCTAACCCTAACCCTAACCCTAACCCTAACCCTAACCCTAACCCTAATCTTGGATTGTTCTTGTGGTGTTCATTCATCCTAACCCTAACCCTAACCCTAACCCTAACCCTAATCTTGGATTGTTCTTGCGGTGTTCATTCATCCTAAACCTAACCCTAACCCTAACCCTAACCCTAACCCTAACCCTAACCCTAACCCTAACACTAACACTAACACTAACACTAACACTAACACTAACACTAACCCTTATCTTGGATTGTTGTTGCTGTGTTCATTCATCCTAACCCTAACCCTAACCCTAACCCTAACCCTAACCCTAATCCTAACCCTAACCCTAACCCTAACCCTAACCCTAACCCTAATCTTGGATTGTTCTTGCGGTGTTCATTCATCCTAACCCTAACCCTAACCCTAACCCTAACCCTAACCCTAACCCTAACCCTAACCCTAACCCTAACCCTAACCCTAACCCTATTCTTGGATTGTTCTTGCGGTGTTCATTCACCCTAACCCTAACCCTAACCCTAACCCTAACCCTAACCCTAACCCTAACCCTAACCCTAACCCTAACCCTAACCCTATTCTTGGATTGTTCTTCCGGTGTTCATTCACTCTAACCCTAACCCTAACCCTAACCCTAACCCTAACCCTAACCCTAACCCTAACCCTAACCCTAACCCTAACCCTAGCCCTAACCCTAACCCTAACCCTAACCCTAACCCTAACCCTAACCCTAACCCTAACCCTAACCCTATTCTTGGATTGTTCTTGCGGTGTTCATTCACCCTAACCCTAACCCTAACCCAACCCTAACCCTTACCCTAACCCTAACCCTAACCCTAACCCTAACCCTAACCCTAACCCTAACCCTAACCCTATCCCTATTCTTGGATTGTTCTTGCGGTGTTCATTCACCCTAACCCTAACCCTAACCCTAACCCTAACCCTTACCCTAACCCTAACCCTAACCCTAACCCTAACCCTAACCCTAACCCTAACCCTAACCCTAACCCTAATCTTGGATTGTTCTTGTAGTGTTCATTCATCCCTACCCTAACCCTAACCCTAACCCTAACCCTAACCCTAACCCTAACCCTATTCTTGGATTGTTCTTGCGGTGTTCATTCACCCTAACCCTAACCCTAACCCTAACTCTAACCCTAACCCTAATCCTAACCCTAACCCTAACCCTAACACTACCCCTAACCCTAACCCTATTCTTGGATTGTTCTTGCGGTGTTCATTCACCCTAACCCTAACCCTAACCCTAACCCTAACCCTAACCCTAACCCTAACCCTAACCATAACCCTAATCTTGGATTGTTCTTGTGGTGTTCATTCATCCTAACCCTAACCCTAACCCTAACCCTAATCTTGGATTGTTCTTGCGGTGTTCATTCATCCTAACCCTAACCCTAACCCTAACCCTAACCCTAACCCTAACCCTAACACTAACACTAACACTAACACTAACACTAACCCTTATCTTGGATTGTTGTTGCGGTGTTCATTCATCCTAACCCTAACCCTAACCCTAACCCTAACCCTAACCCTAACCCTAATCTTGGATTGTTCTTGTGGTGTTCATTCATCCTAACCCTAACCCTAACCCTAACCCTAACCCTAATCTTGGATTGTTCTTGCGGTGTTCATTCATCCTAACCCTAACCCTAACCCTAACCCTAACCCTAACCCTAACACTAACACTAACACTAACCCTTATCTTGGATTGTTGTTGCGGTGTTCATTCATCCTAACCCTAACCCTAACCCTAACCCTAACCCTAACCCTAACCCTAACCCTAACCCTAACACTAACCCTAACCCTAACCCTAACCCTAACCCTAATCTTGGATTGTTCTTGCGGTGTTCATTCATCCTAACCCTAACCCTAACCCTAACCCTAACCCTAACCCTAACCCTAACCCTAACCCTAACCCTAACCCTAACCCTAACCCTATTCTTGGATTGTTCTTGTGGTGTTCATTCACCCTAACCCTAACCCTAACCCTAACCCTAACCCTAACCCTAACCCTAACCTTAACCCTAACCCTAACCCTAACCCTAACCCTAATCTTGGATTGTTCTTGCGGTGTTCATTCACCCTAACCCTAACCCTAACCCTAACCCTAACCCTAACCCTAACCCTAACCCTAACCCTAACCCTAACCCTAACCCTAATCTTGGATTGTTCTTGCGGTGTTCATTCACCCTAACCCTAACCCTCACCCTCACCCTAACCCTAACCCTAACCCTAACCCTAACCCTAACCCTAACCCTAACCCTAACCCTATTCTTGGATTGTTCTTCCGGTGTTCATTCACTCTAACCCTAACCCTAACCCTAACCCTAACACTAACCCTAACCCTAACCCTAATCTTGGATTGTTCTTGCGGTGTTCATTCACCCTAACCCTAACCCTAACCCTAACCCTAACCCAACCCTAAACCCTTACCCTAACCCTAACCCTAACCCTAACCCTAACCCTAACCCTAACCCTATTCTTGGATTGTTCTTCCGGTGTTCATTCACTCTAACCCTAACCCTAACCCTAACCCTAACCCTATTCTTGGATTGTTCTTGCGGTGTTCATTCACCCTAACCCTAACCCTAACCCTAACCCTAACCCTAATCCTAACCCTAACCCTAACCCTAATCTTGGATTGTTCTTGTAGTGTTCATTCATCCTAACCCTTACCCTAACCCTAACCCTAATCTTGGATTGTTCTTGCGGTGTTCATTCACCCTAACCCTAACCCTAACCCAACCCTAACCCTAACCCTAACCCTAACCCTAACCCTAACCCTAACCCTAACCCTAACCCTAACCCTAACCCTAACCCTAACCCTAACCCTAATCTTGGATTGTTCTTGTAGTGTTCATTCATCCTAACCCTAACCCTAACCCTAACCCTAACCCTAACCCTAACCCTAACCCTAACCCTAACCCTAACCCTAACCCTAACCCTAACCCTAACCCTAATCTTGGATTGTTCTTGCGGTGTTAATTCATCCTAAACCTAACCCTAACCCTAACCCTAACCCTAACCCTAACCCTAACCCT
>NW_028113116.1:232500-240000 GCF_964234715.1 Podarcis melisellensis | reverse complement strand
CTAACCCTAACCCTAACCCTATTCTTGGATTGTTCTTGCGGTGTTCATTCACCCTAACCCTAACCCTAACCCTAACCCAACCCTAACCCTTACCCTAACCCTAACCCTAACCCTAACCCTAACCCTAACCCTAACCCTAACCCTAAACCTATCCCTATTCTTGGATTGTTCTTGCGGTGTTCATTTACCCTAACCCTAACCCTAACCCTAACCCTAACCCTAACCCTAACCCTAACCCTAACCCTAACCCTAACCCTAATCTTGGATTGTTCTTGCGGTGTTCATTCATCCTAACCCTAATCCTAACCCTAACCCTAACCCTAACCCTAACCCCAACCCTAACCCCAACCCTAACCCTAACCCTAACCCGAATCATGGATTGTTCTTGTGGTGTTCATTCATCCTAACCCTAACCCTAACCCTAACCCTAACCCTAACCCTAACCCTAACCCTAACCCTAACCCTAACCCTAACCCTAACCCTAACCCTATTCTTGGATTGTTCTTGCGGTGTTCATTCACCCTAACCCTAACCCTAACCCTAACCCTAACCCTAACCCTAACCCTAACCCTAACCCTAACCCTAACCCTAATCTTGGATTGTTCTTGCGGTGTTCATTCACCCTAACCCTTACCCTAACCCTAACCCTAACCCTAACCCTAATCTTGGATTGTTCTTGTAGTGTTCATTCATCCTAACCCTAACCCTAACCCTAACCCTAACCCTAACCCTAACCCTAACCCTAACCCTAACCCTAACCCTAACCCTAACCCTAATCTTGGATTGTTCTTGTAGTGTTCATTCATCCTAACCCTAAGCCTATCCCTAACCCTAACCCTAACCCTAACCCTAATCTTGGATTGTTCTTGCGGTGTTCATTCATCCTAAACCTAAGCCTAACCCTAAGCCTAACCCTAACCCTAACCCTAACCCTAACCCTAACCCTAACACTAACACTAACACTAACACTAACACTAACCCTTATCTTGGATTGTTCTTGCGGTGTTCATTCATCCTAACCCTAACCCTAACCCTAACCCTAACCCTAACCCTAACCCTAACCCTAACCCTAACCCTATTCTTGGATTGTTCTTGCGGTGTTCATTCACCCTAACCCTAACCCTAACCCTAACCCTAACCCTAACCCTAACCCTAACCCTAACCCTAACCCTAACCCTAATCTTGGATTGTTCTTGCGGTGTTCATTCACCCTAACCCTACCCTAACCCTAACCCTAACCCTAATCTTGGATTGTTCTTGTAGTGTTCATTCATCCTAACCCTAACCCTAACCCTAACCCTAACCCTAACCCTAACCCTAACCCTAACCCTAACCCTAACCCTAACCCTATTCTTGGATTGTTCTTGCGGTGTTCATTCACCCTAACCCTAACCTAACCCTAACCCTAACCCTAACCCTAACCCTAACCCTAACCCTAACCCTAATCTTGGATTGTTCTTGTAGTGTTCATTCATCCTTACCCTAACCCTAACCCTAACCCTAACCCTAATCTTGGATTGTTCTTGCGGTGTTCATTCATCCTAAACCTAACCCTAACCCTAACCCTAACCCTAACCCTAACCCTAACCCTAACCCTAACCCTAACCCTAACCCTAACCCTAACCCTAACCCTAACCCCAACCCTAACCCCAACCCTAACCCTAACCCTAACCCTAATCTTGGATTGTTCTTGTGGTGTTCATTCATCCTAACCCTAACCCTAACCCTAACCCTAACCCTAACCCTAACCCTAACCCTAACCCTAACCCTAACCCTAACCCTAACCCTAATCTTGGATTGTTCTTGCGGTGTTCATTCACCCTAACCCTAACCCTAACCCTAACCCTAACCCTATCCCTAACCCTAACACTAACACTAACCCTTATCTTGGATTGTTCTTGCGGTGTTCATTCACCCTAACCCTAACCCTAACCCTAACCCTAACCCTAACCCTAACCCTAATCTTGGATTGTTCTTGCGGTGTTCATTCATCCTAACCCTAACCCTAACCCTAACCCTAACCCCAACCCTAACCCTAACCCTAACCCTAACCCTAACCCTAACCCTAACCCTAACCCTAACCCTAATCTTGGATTGTTCTTGCGGTGTTCATTCACCCTAACCCTAACCCTAACCCTCACCCTAACCCTCACCCTAACCCTAACCCTAACCCTAACCCTAACCCTAACCCTATTCTTGGATTGTTCTTCCGGGGTTCATTCACTCTAACCCTAACCCTAACCCTAACCCTAACCCTAACCCTAACCCTAACCCTAACCCTAACCCTAACCCTAACCCTAACCCCTAACCCTAACCCTAACCCTAACCCTAACCCTAACCCTAACCCTATTCTTGGATTGTTCTTGCGGTGTTCATTCACCCTAACCCTAACCCTAACCCTAACCCAACCCTAACCCTTACCCTAACCCTAACCCTAACCCTAACCCTAACCCTAACCCTAACCCTAACCCTAACCCTAACCCTAAACCTATCCCTATTCTTGGATTGTTCTTGCGGTGTTCATTTACCCTAACCCTAACCCTAACCCTAACCCTAACCCTAACCCTAACCCTAACCCTAACCCTAACCCTAACCCTAACCCTAATCTTGGATTGTTCTTGCGGTGTTCATTCATCCTAACCCTAACCCTAACCCTAACCCTAACCCTAACCCTAACCCTAACCCCAACCCTAACCCCAACCCTAACCCTAACCCTAACCCGAATCATGGATTGTTCTTGTGGTGTTCATTCATCCTAACCCTAACCCTAACCCTAACCCTAACCCTAACCCTAACCCTAACCCTAACCCTAACCCTAACCCTAACCCTAACCCTATTCTTGGATTGTTCTTGCGGTGTTCATTCACCCTAACCCTAACCCTAACCCTAACCCTAACCCTAACCCTAACCCTAACCCTAACCCTAACCCTAACCCTAACCCTAACCCTAACCCTAATCTTGGATTGTTCTTGCGGTGTTCATTCACCCTAACCCTTACCCTAACCCTAACCCTAACCCTAACCCTAATCTTGGATTGTTCTTGTAGTGTTCATTCATCCTAACCCTAACCCTAACCCTAACCCTAACCCTAACCCTAACCCTAACCCTAACCCTAACCCTAACCCTAACCCTAACCCTAACCCTAACCCTAATCTTGGATTGTTCTTGTAGTGTTCATTCATCCTAACCCTAAGCCTATCCCTAACCCTAACCCTAACCCTAACCCTAATCTTGGATTGTTCTTGCGGTGTTCATTCATCCTAAACCTAAGCCTAACCCTAAGCCTAACCCTAACCCTAACCCTAACCCTAACCCTAACACTAACACTAACACTAACACTAACACTAACCCTTATCTTGGATTGTTCTTGCGGTGTTCATTCATCCTAACCCTAACCCTAACCCTAACCCTAACCCTAACCCTAACCCTAACCCTATTCTTGGATTGTTCTTGCGGTGTTCATTCACCCTAACCCTAACCCTAACCCTAACCCTAACCCTAACCCTAACCCTAACCCTAACCCTAACCCTAACCCTAACCCTAACCCTAATCTTGGATTGTTCTTGCGGTGTTCATTCACCCTAACCCTAACCCTAACCCTAACCCTAACCCTAATCTTGGATTGTTCTTGTAGTGTTCATTCATCCTAACCCTAACCCTAACCCTAACCCTAACCCTAACCCTAACCCTAACCCTAACCCTAACCCTATTCTTGGATTGTTCTTGCGGTGTTCATTCACCCTAACCCTAACCCTAACCCTAACCCTAACCCTAACCCTAACCCTAACCCTAACCCTAACCCTAATCTTGGATTGTTCTTGTAGTGTTCATTCATCCTTACCCTAACCCTAACCCTAACCCTAACCCTAATCTTGGATTGTTCTTGCGGTGTTCATTCATCCTAAACCTAACCCTAACCCTAACCCTAACCCCTAACCCTAACCCTAACCCTAACCCCAACCCTAACCCCAACCCTAACCCTAACCCTAATCTTGGATTGTTCTTGTGGTGTTCATTCATCCTAACCCTAACCCTAACCCTAACCCTAACCCTAACCCTAACCCTAACCCTAACCCTAACCCTAATCTTGGATTGTTCTTGCGGTGTTCATTCACCCTAACCCTAACCCTAACCCTAACCCTAACCCCTAACCCTAACCCTAATCTTGGATTGTTCTTGTAGTGTTCATTCATCCTAACCCTAACCCTAACCCTAACCCTAACCCTAACCCTAACCCTAACCCTAACCCTAACCCTAACCCTAACCCTAACCCTAATCTTGGATTGTTCTTGCGGTGTTCATTCATCCTAAACCTAACCCTAACCCTAACTCTAACCCTAACCCTAACCCTAACCCTAACCCTAACCCTAACCCTAACCCTAACCCTATTCTTGGATTGTTCTTCCGGTGTTCATTCACTCTAACCCTAACCCTAACCCTAACCCTAACCCAACCCTAACCCTAACCCTAACCCTAACCCTAACCCTATACCTAACCCTAACCCTAACCCTAACCCTATTCTTGGATTGTTATTGCGGTGTTCATTCACCCTAACCCTAACCCTAACCCTAACCCTAACCCTAACCCTAACCCTATCCCTATTCTTGGATTGTTCTTGCGGTGTTCATTCACCCTAACCCTAACCCTAACCCTAACCCTAACCCTAACCCTAACCCTAACCCTAACCCTAACCCTAACCCTAACCCTAACCCTAACCCTAACCCTAACCCTAACCCTAATCTTGGATTGTTCTTGTAGTGTTCATTCATCCTAACCCTAACCCTAACCCTAACCCTAACCCTAACCCTAACCCTAACCCTAACCCTAACCCTAATCTTGGATTGTTCTTGCGGTGTTCATTCATCCTAAACCTAAGCCTAACCCTAACCCTAACCCTAACCCTAACCCTAACCCTAACCCTAACACTAACACTAACACTAACACTAACACTAACACTAACCCTTATCTTGGATTGTTCTTGCGGTGTTCATTCATCCTAACCCTAACCCTAACCCTAACCCTAACCCTAACCCTAACCCTAACCCTAACCCTAATCTTGGATTGTTCTTGCGGTGTTCATTCACCCTAACCCTAACTCTAACCCTAACCCTAACCCTAATCTTGGATTGTTCTTGTAGTGTTCATTCATCCTAACCCTAACCCTAACCCTAACCCTAACCCTAACCCTTACCCTAAACCTAACCCTAACCCTAACCCTAACCCTAACCCTAACCCTAATCTTGGATTTTTCTTGCGGTGTTCATTCATCCTAAACCTAACCCTAACCCTAACTCTAACCCTAACCCTAACCCTAACCCTAACCCTAACCCTAACCCTAACCCTAACCCTAACACTAACACTAACACTAACCCTTATCTTGGATTGTTCTTGCGGTGTTCATTCATCCTAACCCTAACCCTAACCCTAACCCTAACCCTAACCCTAACCCTAACCCTAACCCTAATCTTGGATTGTTCTTGCGGTGTTCATTCATCCTAACCCTAACCCTAACCCTAACCCTAACCCTAACCCCAACCCTAACCCTAACCCTAACCCTAACCCTAACCCTAACCCTAACCCTAACCCTAACCCTAACCCTAATCTTGGATTGTTCTTGCGGTGTTCATTCACCCTAACCCTAACCCTCACCCTAACCCTCACCCTAACCCTAACCCTAACCCTAACCCTAACCCTAACCCTATTCTTGGATTGTTCTTCCGGGGTTCATTCACTCTAACCCTAACCCTAACCCTAACCCTAACCCTAACCCTAACCCTAACCCTAACCCTAACCCTAACCCTAACCCTAACCCTAACCCTAACCCTATTCTTGGATTGTTCTTGCGGTGTTCATTCACCCTAACCCTAACCCTAACCCTAA
Source organism: Podarcis melisellensis (assembly GCF_964234715.1). Taxonomy (NCBI): domain Eukaryota; kingdom Metazoa; phylum Chordata; class Lepidosauria; order Squamata; family Lacertidae; genus Podarcis; species Podarcis melisellensis. The sequence goes on along the minus strand of NW_028113116.1, from coordinate 234,120 downwards.
CCCAACCCTAACCCTTACCCTAACCCTAACCCTAACCCTAACCCTAACCCTAACCCTAACCCTAAACCTATCCCTATTCTTGGATTGTTCTTGCGGTGTTCATTTACCCTAACCCTAACCCTAACCCTAACCCTAACCCTAACCCTAACCCTAACCCTAACCCTAACCCTAACCCTAACCCCAACCCTAACCCTAACCCTAACCCTAACCCTAACCCTAACCCTAACCCTAACCCTAACCCTAATCTTGGATTGTTCTTGCGGTGTTCATTCACCCTAACCCTAACCCTCACCCTAACCCTCACCCTAACCCTAACCCTAACCCTAACCCTAACCCTAACCCTAACCCTAACCCTAACCCTATTCTTGGATTGTTCTTCCGGGGTTCATTCACCCTAACCCTAACCCTAACCCTAACCCTAACCCTAACCCTAACCCTAACCCTAACCCTAACCCTAACCCTAACCCTAACCCTAACCCTAACCCTATTCTTGGATTGTTCTTGCGGTGTTCATTCACCCTAACCCTAACCCTAACCCTAACCCAACCCTAACCCTTACCCTAACCCTAACCCTAACCCTAACCCTAACCCTAACCCTAACCCTAACCCTAACCCTAACCCTAAACCTATCCCTATTCTTGGATTGTTCTTGCGGTGTTCATTTACCCTAACCCTAACCCTAACCCTAACCCTAACCCTAACCCTAACCCTAACCCTAACCCTAATCTTGGATTGTTCTTGCGGTGTTCATTCACCCTAACCCTAACCCTAACCCTAACCCTAACCCTAACCCTAACCCCAACCCTAACCCCAACCCTAACCCTAACCCTAACCCGAATCATGGATTGTTCTTGTGGTGTTCATTCATCCTAACCCTAACCCTAACCCTAACCCTAACCCTAACCCTAACCCTAACCCTAACCCTAACCCTAACCCCAACCCTAACCCCAACCCTAACCCTAACCCTAACCCGAATCATGGATTGTTCTTGTGGTGTTCATTCATCCTAACCCTAACCCTAACCCTAACCCTAACCCTAACCCTAACCCTAACCCTAACCCTAACCCTATTCTTGGATTGTTCTTGCGGTGTTCATTCACCCTAACCCTAACCCTAACCCTAACCCTAACCCTAACCCTAACCCTAACCCTAACCCTAATCTTGGATTGTTCTTGCGGTGTTCATTCACCCTAACCCTTACCCTAACCCTAACCCTAACCCTAACCCTAATCTTGGATTGTTCTTGTAGTGTTCATTCATCCTAACCCTAACCCTAACCCTAACCCTAACCCTAACCCTAACCCTAACCCTAACCCTAACCCTAACCCTAACCCTAACCCTAACCCTAACCCTAATCTTGGATTGTTCTTGTAGTGTTCATTCATCCTAACCCTAAGCCTATCCCTAACCCTAACCCTAACCCTAACCCTAATCTTGGATTGTTCTTGCGGTGTTCATTCATCCTAAACCTAAGCCTAACCCTAAGCCTAACCCTAACCCTAACCCTAACCCTAACCCTAACCCTAACACTAACACTAACACTAACACTAACCCTTATCTTGGATTGTTCTTGCGGTGTTCATTCATCCTAACCCTAACCCTAACCCTAACCCTAACCCT
>NW_028113116.1:167500-172500 GCF_964234715.1 Podarcis melisellensis | reverse complement strand
TACACCTAATCCTAACCCTAACCCTAACCCTAACCCTAACCCTAACCCTAATCTTGGATTATTCTTGTGGTTTTCATTCATTCTAACCCTAACCCTAACCCTAACCCTAACCCTAACCCTAACCCTAACCCTAACCCTAACCCTAACCCTAATCTTGGATTGTTCTTGCGGTGTTCATTCATCCTAAACCTAACCCTAACCCTAACTCTAACCCTAACCCTAACCCTAACCCTAACCCTAACCCTAACCCTAACCCTAACCCTAACCCTATTCTTGGATTGTTCTTCCGGTGTTCATTCACTCTAACCCTAACCCTAACCCTAACCCTAACCCTAACCCTAACCCTAACCCTAACCCTAACCCTAACCCTAACCCTAACCCTAACCCTATACCTAACCCTAACCCTAACCCTAACCCTAACCCTATTCTTGGATTGTTCTTGCGGTGTTCATTCACCCTAACCCTAACCCTAACCCTAACCCTATCCCTATTCTTGGTTTGTTCTTGCGGTGTTCATTCACCCTAACCCTAACCCTAACCCTAACCCTAACCCTAACCCTAACCCTAACCCTAACCCTAACCCTAACCCTAACCCTAACCCTAACCCTAACCCTAATCTTGGATTGTTCTTGTAGTGTTCATTCATCCTAACCCTAACCCTAACCCTAACCCTAACCCTAACCCTAACCCTAACCCTAACCCTAACCCTAATCTTGGATTGTTCTTGCGGTGTTCATTCATCCTAAACCTAACCCTAACCCTAACCCTAACCCTAACCCTAACCCTAACCCTAACACTAACACTAACACTAACCCTTATCTTGGATTGTTCTTGCGGTGTTCATTCATCCTAACCCTAACCCTAACCCTAACCCTAACCCTAACCCTAACCCTAACCCTAACCCTAACCCTAACCCTAACCCTAACCCCAACCCTAACCCTAACCCTAACCCTAACCCTAACCCTTACCCTAATCTTGGATTGTTCTTGTGGTGTTCACTCATCCCAACCCTAACCCTAACCCTAACCCTAACCCTAACCCTAACCCTAACCCTAACCCTAACCCTAACCCTAACCCTAATCCTAACCCTAATCCTAACCCTAACCCTAACCCTAACCCTAACCCTAACCCTAACCCTAACCCTAACCCTAACCCTATTCTTGGATTGTTCTTGCGGTGTTCATTCACCCTAACCCTAACCCTAACCCTAACTCTAACCCTAACGCTAACCCTAACCCTAACCCTAACCCTAACCCTAACCCTAACCCTAACCCTAACCCTATTCTTGGATTGTTCTTGCGGTGTTCATTCACCCTAACCCTAACCCTAACCCTAACCCTAACCCTAACCCTAACCCTAACCCTAACCCTAACCCTAACCCTAACCCTAATCTTGGATTGTTCTTGTGGTGTTCATTCATCCTAACCCTAATCCTAACCCTAACCCTAACCCTAACCCTAACCCTAACCCTAACCCTAACCCTAACCCTAACCCTAACCCTAACCATAACCCTAATCTTGGATTGTTCTTGCGGTGTTCATTCACCCTAACCCTAACCCTAACCCTAACCCTAACCCTAACCCTAACCCTAACCCTAACCCTAACCCTAACCCTAATCTTGGATTGTTCTTGTAGTGTTCATTCATCCTAACCCTAACCCTAACCCTAACCCTAACCCTAACCCTAACCCTAACCCTAACCCTAACCCTAACCCTAACCCCAACCCTAACCCTAACTCTAACCCTAACCCTAACCCTTACCCTAATCTTGGATTGTTCTTGTGGTGTTCACTCATCCTAACCCTAACCCTAACCCTAACCCTAACCCTAACCCTAACCCTAACCCTAACCCTATTCTTGGATTGTTCTTGCGGTGTTCATTCACCCTAACCCTAACCCTAACCCTAACCCTAACCCTAACCCTAACCCTAACTCTAACCCTAACCCTAATCCCAACCCTAACCCTAACCCTAACCCTAACCCTAACCCTAACCCTAACCCTAACCCTAACCCCAACCCTAACCCTAACCCTATTCTTGCATTGTTCTTGCGGTGTTCATTCACCCTAACCCTAACCCTAACCCTAACCCTAACCCTAACCCTAACCCTAATCTTGGATTGTTCTTGTGGTGTTCATTCATCCTAACCCTAACCCTAACCCTAACCCTAACCCTAACCCTAACCCGAACCCGAACCCGAACCCTAACCCCAACCCTATTCTTGGATTGTTCTTGCGGTGTTCATTCATTCTAAACCTAACCCTAACCCTAACCCTAACCCTAACCCTAACCCTAACCCTAACCCTAACCCTAACCCTAACCCTTATCTTGTATTGTTCTTGCAGTGTTCATTCATCCTAACCCTAACCCTAACCCTAACCCTACCCCTAACCCTAACCCTTACCCTAACCCTAACCCTAACCCTAACCCTAACCCTTACCCTAATCTTGGATTATTCTTGTGGTTTTCATTCATCCTAACCCTAACCCTAACCCTAACCCTAACCCTAACCCTAACCCTAACCCTAACCCTAACCCTAACCCTAACCCTAATCTTGGATTGTTCTTGCGGTGTTCATTCATCCTAAACCTAACCCTAACCCTAACTCTAACCCTAACCCTAACCCTAACCCTAACCCTAACCCTAACCCTATTCGTGGATTGTTCTTCCGGTGTTCATTCACTCTAACCCTAACCCTAACCCTAACCCTAACCCTAACCCTATACCTAACCCTAACCCTAACCCTAACCCTAACCCTAACCCTAACCCTAACCCTAACCCTAACCCTAACCCTAACCCTATTCTTGGATTGTTCTTGCGGTGTTCATTCACCCTAACCCTAACCCTAACCCTAACCCTATCCCTATTCTTGGATTGTTCTTGCGGTGTTCATTCACCCTAACCCTAACCCTAACCCTAATCCTAACCCTAACCCTAACCCTAACCCTAACCCTAACCCTAACCCTAACCCTAACCCTAACCCTAACCCTAACCCTAATCTTGGATTGTTCTTGTAGTGTTCATTCATCCTAACCCTAACCCTAACCCTAACCCTAACCCTAACCCTAACCCTAACCCTAACCCTAACCCTAATCTTGGATTGTTCTTGCGGTGTTCATTCATCCTAAACCTAACCCTAACCCTAACCCTAACCCTAACCCTAACCCTAACCCTAACACTAACACTAACACTAACACTAACACTAACACTAACACTAACACTAACACTAACCCTTATCTTGGATTGTTCTTGCGGTGTTCATTCATCCTAACCCTAACCCTAACCCTAACCCTAACCCTAACCCTAACCCTAACCCTAACCCTAACCCCAACCCTAACCCTAACCCTAACCCTAACCCTAACCCTAACCCTTACCCTAATCTTGGATTGTTCTTGTGGTGTTCACTCATCCCAACCCTAACCCTAACCCTAACCCTAACCCTAACCCTAACCCTAACCCTAACCCTAACCCTAATCCTAACCCTAACCCTAACCCTAACCCTAACCCTAACCCTAACCCTAACCCTATTCTTGGATTGTTCTTGTAGTGTTCATTCATCCTAACCCTAACCCTAACCCTAACCCTAACCCTAACCCTAACCCTAACCCTAACCCTAACCCTAACCCTAACCCCAACCCTAACCCTAACTCTAACCCTAACCCTAACCCTTACCCTAATCTTGGATTGTTCTTGTGGTGTTCACTCATCCTAACCCTAACCCTAACCCTAACCCTAACCCTAACCCTAACCCTAACCCTAACCCTAACCCTATTCTTGGATTGTTCTTGCGGTGTTCATTCACCCTAACCCTAACCCTAACCCTAACCCTAACCCTAACCCTAACCCTAACCCTAACCCTAACTCTAACCCTAACCCTAATCCTAACCCTAACCCTAACCCTAACCCTAACCCTAACCCTAACCCTAACCCTAACCCTAACCCCAACCCTAACCCTAACCCTATTCTTGGATTGTTCTTGCGGTGTTCATTCACCCTAACCCTAACCCTAACCCTAACCCTAACCCTAACCCTAACCCTAACCCTAACTCTAACCCTAAACCTAATCCTAACCCTAACCCTAACCCTAACCCTAACCCTAACCCTAACCCTAACCCTAACCCCAACCCTAACCCTAACCCTATTCTTGGATTGTTCTTGCGGTGTTCATTCACCCTAACCCTAACCCTAACCCTAACCCTAACCCTAACCCTAACCCTAACCCTAACCCTAACCCTAACCCTAACCCTATTCTTGGATTGTTCTTGTAGTGTTCATTCATCCTAACCCTAACCCTAACCCTAACCCTAACCCTAACCCTAACCCTAACCCTAACCCTAACCCTAACCCTAACCCCAACCCTAACCCTAACTCTAACCCTAACCCTAACCCTTACCCTAATCTTGGATTGTTCTTGTGGTGTTCACTCATCCTAACCCTAACCCTAACCCTAACCCTAACCCTAACCCTAACCCTAACCCTAACCCTAACCCTAACCCTAACCCTAACCCTAACCCTAACCCTATTCTTGGATTGTTCTTGCGGTGTTCATTCACCCTAACCCTAACCCTAACCCTAACCCTAACCCTAACTCTAACCCTAACCCTAATCCTAACCCTAACCCTAACCCTAACCCTAACCCTAACCCTAACCCTAACCCTAACCCTAACCCCAACCCTAACCCTAACCCTATTCTTGGATTGTTCTTGCGGTGTTCATTCACCCTAACCCTAACCCTAACCCTAACCCTAACCCTAACCCTAACCCTAACCCTAACCCTAACCCTAACCCTAACCCTAATCTTGGATTGTTCTTGTGGTGTTCATTCATCCTAACCCTAACCCTAACCCTAACCCTAACCCTAACCCTAACCCTAACCCTAACCCTAACCCTAACCCTAACCCTAACCCTAACCCTAACCCTAACCCTAATCTTGGATTGTTCTTGCGGTGTTCATTCACCCTAACCCTAACCCTAACCCTAACCCTAACCCTAATCTTGAATT
>NW_028113116.1:132500-135000 GCF_964234715.1 Podarcis melisellensis | reverse complement strand
CTAACCCTAACCCTAACCCTAACCCTAACCCTAACCCTAATCTTGGATTGTTCTTGTAGTGTTCATTCATCCTAACCCTAACCCTAACCCTAACCCTAACCCTAACCCTAACCCTAACCCTAACCCTAACCCTAACCCTAACCCTAACCCTATTCTTGGATTGTTCTTGCGGTGTTCATTCACCCTAACCCTAACCCTAACCCTAACCCTAACCCTAACCCTAACCCTAACCCTAACCCTAACCCCAACCCTAACCCCAACCCTAACCCTAACCCTAACCCTAATCTTGGATTGTTCTTGTGGTGTTCATTCATCCTAACCCTAACCCTAACCCTAACCCTAACCCTAACCCTAACCCTAACCCTATTCTTGGATTGTTCTTGCGGTGTTCATTCACCCTAACCCTAACCCTAACCCTAACCCTAACCCTAACCCTAACCCTAACCCTAACCCTAATCTTGGATTGTTCTTGCGTTGTTCATTCACCCTAACCCTAACCCTAACTCTAAACCTAATCTTGGATTGTTCTTGTGGTGTTCATTCATCCTAACCCTAACCCTAACCCTAACCCTAACCCTAACTCTAACCCTAACCCTAACCCTAACCCTAACCCTAACCCCAACCCTAACCCTAACCCTAACCCTAACCCTAACCCTAACTCTAATCTTGGATTGTTCTTGTGGTGTTCATTCATCCTAACCCTAACCCTAACCCTAACCCTAACCCTAACCCTAACCCTAACCCTAACCCTATCCCTATTCTTGGATTGTTCTTGCTGTGTTCATTCACCCTAACCCTAACCCTAACCCTAACCCTAACCCTAACCCTAACCCTAACCCTAACCCTAACCCTAACCCTAACCCTAATCTTGGATTGTTCTTGCGGTGTTCATTCATCCTAAACCTAACCCTAACCCTAACCCTAACCCTAACCCTAACCCTAACCCTAACCCTAACCCTAACCCTAACCCTAACCCTAACCCTAACCCTAACCCTAACCCTAACCCTATTCTTGGATTGTTCTTCCGGTGTTCATTCACTCTAACCCTAACTCTAACTCTAACCCTAACCCTAACCCTAACCCTAACCCTAACCCTAACCCTAACCCTAACCCTAACCCTAACCCTAACCCTATTCTTGGATTGTTCTTGCGGTGTTCATTCACCCTAACCCTAACCCTAACCCTAACCCTAACCCTAATCTTGGATTGTTCTTGTAGTGTTCATTCATCCTAACCCTAACCCTAACCCTAACCCTAACCCTAACCCTAACCCTAATCTTGGATTGTTCTTGCGGTGTTCATTCACCCTAACCCTAACCCTAACCCTAACCCTAACCCAACCCTAACCCTAACCCTAACCCTAACCCTAACCCTAACCCTAACCCTAACCCTAACCCTAACCCTAACCCTAACCCTAACCCTATCCCTATTCTTGGATTGTTCTTGGGGTGTTCATTTACCCTAACCCTAACCCTAACCCTAACCCTAACCCTAACCCTAACCCTAACCCTAATCTTGGATTGTTCTTGTAGTGTTCATTCATCCTAACCCTAACCCTAACCCTAACCCTAACCCTAACCCTAACCCTAACCCTAACCCTAACCCTAACCCTAACCCTATTCTTGGATTGTTCTTGCGGTGTTCATTCACCCTAACCCTAACCCTAACCCTAACCCTAACCCTAACCCTAACCCTAACCCTAACCCTAACCCTAACCCCAACCCTAACCCCAACCCTAACCCTAACCCTAACCCTAATCTTGGATTGTTCTTGTGGTGTTCATTCATCCTAACCCTAACCCTAACCCTAACCCTAACCCTAACCCTAACCCTAACCCTAACCCTAACCCTAACCCTAACCCTAACCCTATTCTTGGATTGTTCTTGCGGTGTTCATTCACCCTAACCCTAACCCTAACCCTAACCCTAACCCTAACCCTAACCCTAACCCTAACCCTAACCCTAACCCTAACCCTACCCCTAATCTTGGATTGTTCTTGCGTTGTTCATTCACCCTAACCCTAACCCTAACCCTAACTCTAAACCTAATCTTGGATTGTTCTTGTGGTGTTCATTCATCCTAACCCTAACCCTAACCCTAACCCTAACCCTAACCCTAACTCTAACCCTAACCCTAACCCTAACCCTAACCCCAACCCTAACCCTAACCCTAACCCTAACCCTAACCCTAACCCTAACTCTAATCTTGGATTGTTCTTGTGGTGTTCATTCATCCTAACCCTAACCCTAACCCTAACCCTAACCCTAACCCTAACCCTAACCCTAACCCTAACCCTAACCCTAACCCTATCCCTATTCTTGGATTGTTCTTGCGGTGTTCATTCACCCTAACCCTAACCCTAACCCCAACCCTAACCCTAACCCTAACCCTAACCCTAACCCTAACCCTAACCCTAATCTTGGATTGTTCTTGTAGTGTTCTTTCATCCCAACCCTAACCCTAACCCTAACCCTAACCCTAACCCTAACCCTAACCCTAA
>NW_028113116.1:105000-110000 GCF_964234715.1 Podarcis melisellensis | reverse complement strand
GGTGTTCATTCATCCTAACCCTAACCCTAACCCTAACCCTAACCCTAACCCTAACCCTAACCCTAACCCTAACCCTAACCCTATCCCTATTCTTGGATTGTTCTTGCGGTGTTCATTCACCCTAACCCTAACCCTAACCCTAACCCTAACCCTAACCCTTATCTTGGATTGTTCTTGTAGTGTTCATTCATCCTAACCCTAACCCTAACCCTAACCCTAACCCTAACCCTAACCCTAACCCTAACCCTAACCCTAACCCTAACCCTAACCCTAACCCTAACCCTAACCCTAACCCTAACCCTAACCCTAATCTTGGATTGTTCTTGCGGTGTTCATTCATCCTAAACCTAACCCTAACCCTAACCCTAACCCTAAACGTAACCCTAACCCTAACCCCAACCCTAACCCCAACCCTAACCCTAACCCTAACCCTAATCTTGGATTGTTCTTGTGGTGTTCATTAACCCTAACCCTAACCCTAACCCTAACCCTAACCCTAACCCTAACCCTATTCTTGGATTGTTCTTGCGGTGTTCATTCACCCTAACCCTAACCCTAACCCTAACCCTAACCCTAACCCTAACTCTAACCCTAACCCTAACCCTAACCCTAATCCTAACCCTAACCCTAACCCTAACCCTAACCCTATTCTTGGATTGTTCTTGCGGTGTTCATTCAACCTAACCCTAACCCTAACCCTAACCCTAACCCTAACCCTAACCCTAACCCTAACCCTAATCTTGGATTGTTCTTGTGGTGTTCATTCATCCTAACCCTAACCCTAACCCTAACCCTAACCCTAACCCTAACCCTAACCCTAACCCTAACCCTAACCCTAACCCTAACCCTAACCCTAATCTTGGATTGTTCTTGCGGTGTTCATTCATCCTAACCCTAACCCTAACCCTAACCCTAACCCTAACCCTAACCCTAACCCTAACCCTAACCCTAACCCTAACCCTAACCCTATTCTTAGATTGTTCTTGTGGTGTTCATTCATCCTAACCCTAACCCTAACCCTAACCCTAATCTTAGATTGTTCTTGTGGTGTTCATTCATCCTAACCCTAACCCTAACCCTAACCCTAACCCTAACCCTAACCCTAACCCTAACCCTAACCCTAATCTTGGATTGTTCTTGCGTTGCTCATTCACCCTAACCCTAACCCTAACCCTAACCCTAACCCTAATCTTGGATTGTTCTTGTGGTGTTCATTCATCCTAACCCTAACCCTAACCCTAACCCTAACCCTAACCCTAACCCTAACCCTAACCCTAACCCTAACCCTAACCCCAACCCTAACCCTAACCCTAACCCTAACCCTAACTCTAATCTTGGATTGTTCTTGTGGTGTTCATTCATCCTAACCCTAACCCTAACCCTAACCCTAACCCTAACCCTAACCCTAACCCTAACCCTAACCCTAACCCTAACCCTAACCCTATCCCTATTCTTGGATTGTTCTTGCGGTGTTCATTCACCCTAACCCTAACCCTAACCCTAACCCTAACCCTAACCCTAACCCTAACCCTAACCCTAACCCTTATCTTGGATTGTTCTTGTAGTGTTCATTCATCCTAACCCTAACCCTAACCCTAACCCTAACCCTAACCCTAACCCTAACCCTAACCCTAACCCTAACCCTAACCCTAACCCTAACCCTAACCCTAACCCTAACCCTAACCCTAATCTTGGATTGTTCTTGCGGTGTTCATTCATCCTAAACCTAACCCTAACCCTAACCCTAACCCTAACCCTAACCCTAACCGTAACCCTAACCCTAACCCCAACCCTAACCCCAACCCTAACCCTAACCCTAACCCTAATCTTGGATTGTTCTTGTGGTGTTCATTAACCCTAACCCTAACCCTAACCCTAACCCTAACCCTAACCCTAACCCTAACCCTATTCTTGGATTGTTCTTGCGGTGTTCATTCACCCTAACCCTAACCCTAACCCTAACCCTAACCCTAACCCTAACCCTAACCCTAACTCTAACCCTAACCCTAACCCTAATCCTAACCCTAACCCTAACCCTAACCCTATTCTTGGATTGTTCTTGCGGTGTTCATTCACCCTAACCCTAACCCTAACCCTAACCCTAACCCTAACCCTAACCCTAACCCTAACCCTAATCTTGGATTGTTCTTGTGGTGTTCATTCATCCTAACCCTAACCCTAACCCTAACCCTAACCCTAACCCTAACCCTAACCCTAACCCTAACCCTAACCCTAACCCTAACCCTAACCCTAATCTTGGATTGTTCTTGCGGTGTTCATTCATCCTAACCCTAACCCTAACCCTAACCCTAACCCTAACCCTAACCCTAACCCTAACCCTAACCCTAACCCTATTCTTGGATTGTTCTTGCGGTGTTCATTCACCCTAACCCTAACCCTAACCCTAACCCTAACCCTAACCCTAACCCTAACCCTAACCCTAACCCCAACCCTAACCCCAACCCTAACCCTAACCCTAACCCTAATCTTGGATTGTTCTTGTGGTGTTCATTCATCCTAACCCTAACCCTAACCCTAACCCTAACCCTAACCCTAACCCTAACCCTAACCCTATTCTTGGATTGTTCTTGCGGTGTTCATTCACCCTAACCCTAACCCTAACCCTAACCCTAACCCTAACCCTAACCCTAATCCTAACCCTAACCCTAACCCTAACCCTAACCCTAACCCTAACCCAAACCCTAACCCTATTCTTGGATTGTTCTTGCGGTGTTCATTCACCCTAACCCTAACCCTAACCCTAACCCTAACCCTAACCCTAATCTTGGATTGTTCTTGTGGTGTTCATTCATCCTAACCCTAACCCTAACCCTAACCCTAACCCTAACCCTAACCCTAACCCTAACCCTAACCCTAACCCTAACCCTAACCCTAACCCTAATCTTGGATTGTTCTTGCGGTGTTCATTCATCCTAACCCTAACCCTAACCCTAACCCTAACCCTAACCCTAACCCTAACCCTAACCCTAACACTAACCCTAACCCTAACCCTAACCCTAACCCTAACCCTAACCCTATTCTTGGATTGTTCTTGCGGTGTTCATTCACCCTAACCCTAACCCTAACCCTAACCCTAACCCTAACCCTAACCCTAACACTAACCCTAACCCTAACCCTAACCCTAACCCTAATCTTGGATTGTTCTTGCGGTGTTCATTCATCCTAACCCTAACCCTAACCCTTACCCTAACCCTAACCCTAACCCTAACCCTAACCCTAACCCTAACCCTAACCCTAACCCTAACCCTAACCCTAACCCTAACCCTAACCCTAACCCTAATCTTGGATTGTTCTTGCGGTGTTCATTCACCCTAACCCTAACCCTAACCCTAACCTTCACCCTCACCCTCACCCTCACCCTAACCCTAACCCTAACCCTAACCCTAACCCTAACCCTAACCCTAACCCTAACCCTAACCCTAACCCTAACCCTAACCCTATTCTTGGATTGTTCTTCCGGTGTTCATTCACTCTAACCCTAACCCTAACCCTAACCCTAACCCTAACCCTAACCCTAACCCTATTCTTGGATTGTTCTTGCGGTGTTCATTCACCCTAACCCTAACCCTAACCCTAACCCTAACCCTAACCCTAACCCTAACTCTAACCCTAACCCTAACCCTAATCCTAACCCTAACCCTAACCCTAACCCTATTCTTGGATTGTTCTTGCGGTGTTCATTCACCCTAACCCTAACCCTAACCCTAACCCTAACCCTAACCCTAACCCTAACCCTAACCCTAATCTTGGATTGTTCTTGTGGTGTTCATTCATCCTAACCCTAACCCTAACCCTAACCCTAACCCTAACCCTAACCCTATCCCTATCCCTAACCCTAACCCTAACCCTAACCCTAACCCTAACCCTAACCCTAACCCTAACCCTAATCTTGGATTGTTCTTGCGGTGTTCATTCATCCTAACCCTAACCCTAACCCTAACCCTAACCCTAACCCTAACCCTAACCCTAACCCTATTCTTGGATTGTTCTTGCGGTGTTCATTCACCCTAACCCTAACCCTAACCCTAACCCTAACCCTAACCCTAACCCTAACCCCAACCCTAACCCCAACCCTAACCCTAACCCTAACCCTAATCTTGGATTGTTCTTGTGGTGTTCATTCATCCTAACCCTAACCCTAACCCTAACCCTAACCCTAACCCTAACCCTAACCCTAACCCTAACCCTAACCCTAACCCTATTCTTGGATTGTTCTTGCGGTGTTCATTCACCCTAACCCTAACCCTAACCCTAACCCTAACCGTAACCCTAACCCTAACCCTAATCCTAACCCTAACCCTAACCCTAACCCTAACCCTAACCCTAACCCTATTCTTGGATTGTTCTTGCGGTGTTCATTCACCCTAACCCTAACCCTAACCCTAACCCTAACCCTAACCCTAACCCTAATCTTGGATTGTTCTTGTGGTGTTCATTCATCCTAACCCTAACCCTAACCCTAACCCTAACCCTAACCCTAACCCTAACCCTAACCCTAACCCTAACCCTAACCCTAACCCTAACCCTAACCCTAACCCTATTCTTGGATTGTTCTTCCGGTGTTCATTCACTCTAACCCTAACCCTAACCCTAACCCTAACCCTAACCCTAACCCTAACCCTAACCCTAACCCTAACCCTATTCTTGGATTGTTCTTGCGGTGTTCATTCACCCTAACCCTAACCCTAACCCTAACCCTAACCCTAACCCTAACTCTAACCCTAACCCTAACCCTAACCCTAATCCTAACCCTAACCCTAACCCTAACCCTATTCTTGGATTGTTCTTGCGGTGTTCATTCACCCTAACCCTAACCCTAACCCTAACCCTAACCCTAACCCTAACCCTAATCTTGGATTGTTCTTGTGGTGTTCATTCATCCTAACCCTAACCCTAACCCTAACCCTAACCCTAACCCTAACCCTATCCCTATCCCTAACCCTAACCCTAACCCTAACCCTAACCCTAACCCTAACCCT
>NW_028113116.1:90000-97500 GCF_964234715.1 Podarcis melisellensis | reverse complement strand
ACCCTAACCCTAACCCTAACCCTAACCCTAATCTTGGATTGTTCTTGCGTTGTTCATTCATCCTAACCCTAACCCTAACCCTAACCCTAACCCTAACCCTAACCCTAAACCTAACCCTAACCCTAAAACTAACCCTAACCCTAACCCTAAGCCTAACCCTAACCCTTACCCTAACCCTAATCTTGGATTGCTCTTGCGGTGTTCATTCACCCTAACCCTAACCCTAACCCTAACCCTAACCCTAACCCTAACCTTAACCCTAACCCTAACCCTAACCCTAACCCTAATCTTGGATTGTTCTTGCGGTGTTCATTCACCCTAACCCTAACCCTAACCCTAACCCTAACCCTAACCCTAACCCTAACCCTAACCCTAATCTTGGATTGTTCTTGCGTTGTTCATTCACCCTAACCCTAACCCTAACCCTTACCCTAACCCTAACCCTAACCCTAACCCTAATCTTGGATTGTTCTTGTGGTGTTCATTCACCCTAACCCTAACCCTAACCCTAACCCTAACCCTAACCCTAACCCTTATCTTGGATTGTTCTTGCGGTGTTCATTCATCCTAACCCTAACCCTAACCCTAACCCTAACCTTAACCCTAACCCCAACCCCAACCCTAACCCTAACCCTAACGCTAACCCTAACCCTAACCCTAACCCTATTCTTGGATTGTTCTTGCGGTGTTCATTCACCCTAACCCTAACCCTAACCCTAACCCTAACCCTAACCCTAACCCTAACCCTAACCCTAACCCTAATCCTAATCTTGGATTGTTCTTGTAGTGTTCATTCATCCTAACCCTAACCCTAACCCTAACCCTAACCCTAACCCTAACCCTATTCTTGGATTGTTCTTGCGGTGTTCATTCATCCTAAACCTAACCCTAACCCTAACCCTAACCCTAACCCTAAGCCTAACCCTAACCCTAACCCTAACCCTAACCCTAACCCTAACCCTAACCCTAACCCTAACCCTAACCCTAACCCTAACCCTAACCCTAACCCTAACCCTAACCCTAATCTTGGATTGTTCTTGCGGTGTTCATTCACCCTAACCCTAACCCTAACCCTAACCCTAACCCTAACCCTAACCCTAACCCTAATCCTAATCTTGGATTGTTCTTGCGTTGTTCATTCACCCTAACCCTAACCCTAACCCTAACCCTAACCCTAACCCTAACCCTAGCCCTAACCCTAACCCTAACCCTAACCCTAACCCTAACCCTAACCCTAACCCTAATCTTGGATTGTTCTTGCGGTGTTCATTCATCCTAAACCTAACCCTAACCCTAACCCTAACCCTAACCCTAACCCTAACCCTAACCCTAACCCTAACCCTAACCCTAACCCTAACCCTAACCCTAACCCCAACCCTAACCCCAACCCTAACCCTAACCCTAACCCTAATCTTGGATTGTTCTTGTGGTGTTCATTCATCCTAACCCTAACCCTAACCCTAACCCTAACCCTAACCCTAACCCTAACCCTAACCCTAACCCTAACCCTAACCCTAACCCTAACCCTATTCTTGGATTGTTCTTGCGGTGTTCATTCACCCTAACCCTAACCCTAACCCTAACCCTAACCCTAACCCTAACCCTAACCCTAACCCTAACCCTAACCCTAACCCTAATCCTGGATTGTTCTTGCGTTGTTCATTCACCCTAACCCTAACCCTAACCCTAACCCTAACCCTAATCTTGGATTGTTCTTGTGGTGTTCATTCATCCTAACCCTAACCCTAACCCTAACCCTAACCCTAACCCTAACCCCAACCCTAACCCTAACCCTAACCCTAACCCTAACCCTAACCCTAACCCTAACTCTAATCTTGTATTGTTCTTGTGGTGTTCATTCATCCTAACCCTAACCCTAACCCTAACCCTAACCCTAACCCTAACCCTAACCCTAACCCTAACCCTAACCCTATTCTTGGATTGTTCTTGCGGTGTTCATTCACCCTAACCCTAACCCTAACCCTAACCCTAACCCTAACCCTAACCCTAATCTTGGATTGTTCTTGCGGTGTTCATTCATCCTAAACCTAACCCTAACCCTAACACTAACCCTAACCCTAACCCTAACCCTAACCCTAACCCTAACCCTAACCCTAACCCTAACCCTAACCCCAACCCTAACCCCAACCCTAACCCTAACCCTAACCCTAATCTTGGATTGTTCTTGTG
The DNA here is from genome assembly GCF_964234715.1 of Podarcis melisellensis. Lineage (NCBI taxonomy): Eukaryota > Metazoa > Chordata > Lepidosauria > Squamata > Lacertidae > Podarcis > Podarcis melisellensis. The sequence continues at coordinate 95,310 of NW_028113116.1, read as the reverse complement.
GTGTTCATTCATCCTAACCCTAACCCTAACCCTAACCCTAACCCTAACCCTAACCCTAACCCTAACCCTATTCTTGGATTGTTCTTGCGGTGTTCATTCACCCTAACCCTAACCCTAACCCTAACCCTAACCCTAACCCTAACCCTAACCCTAACCCTAACCCTAACCCTAATCTTGGATTGTTCTTGCGTTGTTCATTCACCCTAACCCTAACCCTAACCCTAACCCTAACCCTAATCTTGGATTGTTCTTGTGGTGTTCATTCATCCTAACCCTAACCCTAACCCTAACCCTAACCCTAACCCCAACCCTAACCCTAACCCTAACCCTAACCCTAACCCTAACTCTAATCTTGTATTGTTCTTGTGGTGTTCATTCATCCTAACCCTAACCCTAACCCTAACCCTAACCCTAACCCTAACCCTAACCCTAACCCTAACCCTAACCCTAACCCTATTCTTGGATTGTTCTTGCGGTGTTCATTCACCCTAACCCTAACCCTAACCCTAACCCTAACCCTAACCCTAACCCTAATCTTGGATTGTTCTTGTAGTGTTCATTCATCCTAACCCTAACCCTAACCCTAACCCTAACCCTAACCCTAACCCTAACCCTAACCCTAACCCTAACCCTAATCTTGGATTGTTCTTGCGGTGTTCATTCATCCTAAACCTAACCCTTACCCTAACCCTAACCGTAACCCTAACCCTAACCCTAACCCTAACCGTAACCCTAACCCTAACCCTAACCCTAACCCTAACCCTAACCCTAACCCTAACCCTAACCCCAACCCTAACCCCAACCCTAACCCTAACCCTAACCCTATTCTTGGATTGTTCTTGCGGTGTTCATTCACCCTAACCCTAACCCTAACCCTAACCCTAACCCTAACCCTAACCCTAACCCTAATCTTGGATTGTTCTTGCGTTGTTCATTCACCCTAACCCTAACCCTAACCCTAACCCTAATCTTGGATTGTTCTTGTGGTGTTCATTCATCCTAACCCTAACCCTAACCCTAACCCTAACCCTAACCCTAACCCTAACCCCAACCCTAACCCTAACCCTAACCCTAATCTTGGATTGTTCTTGTGGTGTTCATTCATCCTAACCCTAACCCTAACCCTAACCCTAACCCTAACCCTAACCCTAACTCTAATCTTGGATTGTTCTTGTGGTGTTCATTCATCCTAACCCTAACCCTAACCCTAACCCTAACCCTAACCCTAACCCTAACCCTAACCCTAACCCTAACCCTAACCCTATTCTTGGATTGTTCTTGCGGTGTTCATTCACCCTAACCCTAACCCTAACCCTAACCCTAACCCTAACCCTAACCCTAACCCTAACCCTAACCCTAATCTTGGATTGTTCTTGCGGTGTTCATTCATCCTAAACCTAACCCTAACCCTAACCCTAACCCTAACCCTAACCCTAACCCTAACCCTAACCCTAACCCCAACCCTAACCCTAACTCTAACCCTAATCTTGGATTGTTCTTGCGGTGTTCATTCACCCTAACCCTAACCCTAACCCTAACCCTAACCCTAACCCTAACCCTAACCCTAACCCTAATCCTAATCTTGGATTGTTCTTGCGTTGTTCATTCACCCTAACCCTAACCCTAACCCTAACCCTAACCCTAACCCTAGCCCTAACCCTAACCCTAACCCTAACCCTAACCCTAACCCTAACCCTAACCCTAACCCTAACCCTAACCCTAACCCTAATCTTGGATTGTTCTTGCGGTGTTCATTCATCCTAAACCTAACCCTAACCCTAACACTAACCCTAACCCTAACCCTAACCCTAACCCCAACCCTAACCCCACCCCTAACCCTAACCCTAACCCTAATCTTGGATTGTTCTTGTGGTGTTCATTCATCCTAACCCTAACCCTAACCCTAACCCTAACCCTAACCCTAACCCTAACCCTAACCCTAACCCTAACCCTAACCCTAACCCTAACCCTAACCCTATTCTTGGATTGTTCTTGCGGTGTTCATTCACCCTAACCCTAACCCTAACCCTAACCCTAACCCTAACCCTAACCCTAACCCTAACCCTAACCCTAACCCTAACCCTAACCCTAACCCTAATCCTGGATTGTTCTTGCGTTGTTCATTCACCCTAACCCTAACCCTAACCCTAACCCTAACCCTAATCTTGGATTGTTCTTGTGGTGTTCATTCATCCTAACCCTAACCCTAACCCTAACCCTAACCCCAACCCTAACCCTAACCCTAACCCTAACCCTAACCCTAACCCTAACCCTAACTCTAATCTTGTATTGTTCTTGTGGTGTTCATTCATCCTAACCCTAACCCTAACCCTAACCCTAACCCTAACCCTAACCCTAACCCTAACCCTAACCCTAACCCTAACCCTATTCTTGGATTGTTCTTGCGGTGTTCATTCACCCTAACCCTAACCCTAACCCTAACCCTAACCCTAACCCTAATCTTGGATTGTTCTTGCGGTGTTCATTCATCCTAAACCTAACCCTAACCCTAACACTAACCCTAACCCTAACCCTAACCCTAACCCTAACCCTAACCCTAACCCTAACCCTAACCCTAACCCCAACCCTAACCCCAACCCTAACCCTAACCCTAACCCTAATCTTGGATTGTTCTTGTGGTGTTCATTCATCCTAACCCTAACCCTAACCCTAACCCTAACCCTAACCCTAACCCTAACCCTAACCCTAACCCTATTCTTGGATTGTTCTTGCGGTGTTCATTCACCCTAACCCTAACCCTAACCCTAACCCTAACCCTAACCCTAACCCTAACCCTAACCCTAACCCTAATCTTGGATTGTTCTTGCGTTGTTCATTCACCCTAACCCTAACCCTAACCCTAACCCTAACCCTAATCTTGGATTGTTCTTGTGGTGTTCATTCATCCTAACCCTAACCCTAACCCTAACCCTAACCCTAACCCTAACCCTAACCCTAACCCTAACCCTAACCCTAACCCTAACCCTAACCCTAACCCTAACCCTAATCCTGGATTGTTCTTGCGTTGTTCATTCACCCTAACCCTAACCCTAACCCTAACCCTAACCCTAATCTTGGATTGTTCTTGTGGTGTTCATTCATCCTAACCCTAACCCTAACCCTAACCCTAACCCCAACCCTAACCCTAACCCTAACCCTAACCCTAACCCTAACCCTAACCCTAACTCTAATCTTGTATTGTTCTTGTGGTGTTCATTCATCCTAACCCTAACCCTAACCCTAACCCTAACCCTAACCCTAACCCTAACCCTAACCCTAACCCTAACCCTAACCCTAACCCTATTCTTGGATTGTTCTTGCGGTGTTCATTCACCCTAACCCTAACCCTAACCCTAACCCTAACCCTAACCCTAATCTTGGATTGTTCTTGCGGTGTTCATTCATCCTAAACCTAACCCTAACCCTAACACTAACCCTAACCCTAACCCTAACCCTAACCCTAACCCTAACCCTAACCCTAACCCTAACCCCAACCCTAACCCCAACCCTAACCCTAACCCTAACCCTAATCTTGGATTGTTCTTGTGGTGTTCATTCATCCTAACCCTAACCCTAACCCTAACCCTAACCCTAACCCTAACCCTAACCCTAACCCTAACCCTATTCTTGGATTGTTCTTGCGGTGTTCATTCACCCTAACCCTAACCCTAACCCTAACCCTAACCCTAACCCTAACCCTAACCCTAACCCTAACCCTAACCCTAATCTTGGATTGTTCTTGCGTTGTTCATTCACCCTAACCCTAACCCTAACCCTAACCCTAACCCTAATCTTGGATTGTTCTTGTGGTGTTCATTCATCCTAACCCTAACCCTAACCCTAACCCAAACCCTAACCCCAACCCTAACCCTAACCCTAACCCTAACCCTAACTCTAATCTTGTATTGTTCTTGTGGTGTTCATTCATCCTAACCCTAACCCTAACCCTAACCCTAACCCTAACCCTAACCCTAACCCTAACCCTAACCCTATCCCTAACCCTATTCTTGGATTGTTCTTGCGGTGTTCATTCACCCTAACCCTAACCCTAACCCTAACCCTAACCCTAACCCTAACCCTAACCCTAATCTTGGATTGTTCTTGTAGTGTTCATTCATCCTAACCCTAACCCTAACCCTAACCCTAACCCTAACCCTAACCCTAACCCTAACCCTAACCCTAATCTTGGATTGTTCTTGCGGTGTTCATTCATCCTAAACCTAACCCTAACCCTAACCCTAACCGTAACCCTAACCCTAACCCTAACCCTAACCGTAACCCTAACCCTAACCCTAACCCTAACCCTAACCCTAACCCTAACCCTAACCCCAACCCTAACCCCAACCCTAACCCTAACCCTAACCCTATTCTTGGATTGTTCTTGCGGTGTTCATTCACCCTAACCCTAACCCTAACCCTAACCCTAACCCTAACCCTAACCCTAATCTTGGATTGTTCTTGCGTTGTTCATTCACCCTAACCCTAACCCTAACCCTAACCCTAATCTTGGATTGTTCTTGTGGTGTTCATTCATCCTAACCCTAACCCTAACCCTAACCCTAACCCTAACCCTAACCCTAACCCTAACCCCAACCCTAACCCTAACCCTAACCCTAATCTTGGATTGTTCTTGTGGTGTTCATTCATCCTAACCCTAACCCTAACCCTAACCCTAACCCTAACCCTAACCCTAACCCTAACCCTAACTCTAATCTTGGATTGTTCTTGTGGTGTTCATTCATCCTAACCCTAACCCTAACCCTAACCCTAACCCTAACCCTAACCCTAACCCTAACCCTAACCCTAACCCTAACCCTAACCCTAACCCTAACCCTATTCTTGGATTGTTCTTGCGGTGTTCATTCACCCTAACCCTAACCCTAACCCTAACCCTAACCCTAACCCTAACCCTAACCCTAATCTTGGATTGTTCTTGTAGTGTTCATTCATCCTAACCCTAACCCTAACCCTAACCCTAACCCTAACCCTAACCCTAACCCTAACCCTAATCTTGGATTGTTCTTGCGGTGTTCATTCATCCTAAACCTAACCCTAACCCTAACCCTAACCCTAACCCTAACCCTAACCCTAACCCTAACCCTAACCCTAACCCTAACCCTAACCCCAACCCTAACCCTAACCCTAACCCTAATCTTGGATTGTTCTTGTGGTGTTCATTCATCCTAACCCTAACCCTAACCCTAACCCAACCCTAACCCTAACCCTAACCCTAACCCTAACCCTAACCCTAACCCTAACCCTAACCCTAACCCTATTCTTGGATTGTTCTTGCGGTGTTCATTCACCCTA
>NW_028113116.1:55000-57500 GCF_964234715.1 Podarcis melisellensis | reverse complement strand
CCCTAACCCTAACCCTAACCCTAACCCTAACCCTAACCCTAACCCTATTCTTGGATTGTTCTTGCGGTGTTCATTCACCCTAACCCTAACCCTAACCCTAACCCTAACCCTAACCCTAACCCTAACCCTAACCCTAACCCTAACCCTAACCCTAACCCTAATCTTAGATTGTTCTTGTAGTGTTCATTCATCCTAACCCTAACCCTAACCCTAACCCTAATCTTGGATTGTTCTTGCGGTGTTCATTCACCCTAACCCTAACCCTAACCCATCCTAACCCTAACCCTAACCCTAACCCTAACCCTAACCCTAACCCTAACCCTAACCCTATCCCTATTCTTGGATTCTTCTTGCGGTGTTCATTCACCCTAACCCTAACCCTAATCAACCCTAACCCTAACCCTAACCCTAACCCTAACCCTAACCCTAACCCTAACCCTAACCCTAACCCTAACCCTAACCCTAACCCTAACCCTAACCCTAATCTTGGATTGTTCTTGTAGTGTTCATTCATCCTAACCCTAACCCTAACCCTAACCCTAACCCTAACCCTAACCCTAACCCTAACCCTAACCCTAACCCTAACCCTAACCCTAACCCTAATCTTGGATTGTTCTTGCGGTGTTCATTCATCCTAACCCTAACCCTAACCCTAACCCTAACCCTAACCCTAACCCTATTCTTGGATTGTTCTTGCGGTGTTCATTCACCCTAACCCTAACCCTAACCCTAACCCTAACCCTAACCCTAACCCTAATCTTGGATTGTTCTTGCGGTGTTCATTCATCCTAAACCTAACCCTAACCCTAACCCTAACCCTAACCCTAACCCTAACCCTAACCCTAACCCTAACCCTAACCCTAACCCTAACCCTAACCCTAACCCTAACCCTAACCCTAACCCTAACCCTAACCCTAACCCTAATCTTGGATTGTTCTTGCGTTGTTCATTCATCCTAACCCTAACCCTAACCCTAACCCTAACCCTAACCCTAACCCTAACCCTAACCCTAACCCTTATCTTGGATTGTTCTTGCGGTGTTCATTCATCCTAACCCTAACCCTAACCCTAAACCTAACCCTAACCCTAAAACTAACCCTAACCCTAACCCTAACCCTAACCCTTACCCTAACCCTAATCTTGGATTGCTCTTGCGGTGTTCATTCACCCTAACCCTAACCCTAACCCTAACCCTAACCCTAACCCTAACCTTAACCCTAACCCTAACCCTAACCCTAACCCTAACCCTAACTCTAATCTTGGATTGTTCTTGCGGTGTTCATTCACCCTAACCCTAACCCTAACCCTAACCCTAACCCTAACCCTAACCCTAACCCTAACCCTAACCCTAACCCTAACCCTAATCTTGGATTGTTCTTGCGTTGTTCATTCACCCTAACCCTAACCCTAACCCTTACCCTAACCCTAACCCTAACCCTAACCCTAACCCTAACCCTAATCTTGGATTGTTCTTGTGGTGTTCATTCATCCTAACCCTAACCCTAACCCTAACCCTAACCCTAACCCTAACCCTAACCCTAACCCTAACCCTTATCTTGGATTGTTCTTGCGGTGTTCATTCATCCTAACCCTAACCCTAACCCTAACCCTAACCTTAACCCTAACCCCAACCCCAACCCTAACCCTAACCCTAACCCTAACCCTAACCCTAACCCTAACCCTATTCTTGGATTGTTCTTGCGGTGTTCATTCACCCTAACCCTAACCCTAACCCTAACCCTAACCCTAACCCTAACCCTAACCCTAATCCTAATCTTGGATTGTTCTTGTAGTGTTCATTCATCCTAACCCTAACCCTAACCCTAACCCTAACCCTAACCCTAACCCTAACCCTAACCCTAACCCTAACCCTAACCCTATTCTTGGATTGTTCTTGCGGTGTTCATTCATCCTAAACCTAACCCTAACCCTAACCCTAACCCTAAGCCTAACCCTAACCCTAACCCTAACCCTAACCCTAACCCTAACCCTAACCCTAATCTTGGATTGTTCTTGCGGTGTTCATTCACCCTAACCCTAACCCTAACCCTAACCCTAACCCTAACCCTAACCCTAACCCTAATCTTGGATTGTTCTTGCGTTGTTCATTCACCCTAACCCTAACCCTAACCCTAACCCTAACCCTAACCCTAACCCTAACCCTAACCCTAGCCCTAACCCTAACCCTAACCCTAACCCTAACCCTAACCCTAATCTTGGATTGTTCTTGCGGTGTTCATTCATCCTAAACCTAACCCTAACCCTAACCCTAACCCTAACCCTAACCCTAACCCTAACCCTAACCCTAACCCTAACCCTAACCCTAACCCTAACCCTAACCCCAACCCTAACCCCAACCCTAACCCTAACCCTAACCCTAATCTTGGATTGTTCTTGTGGTGTTCATTCATCCTAACCCTAATCCTAACCCTAACCCTAACCCTAACCCTAACCCTAACCCTAACCCTAACCCTAACCCTAACCCTATTCTTGGATTGTT
>NW_028113116.1:40000-42500 GCF_964234715.1 Podarcis melisellensis | reverse complement strand
TACCCTAACCCTAACCCTAACCCTAATCTTGGATTGTTCTTGTGGTGTTCATTCATCCTAACCCTAACCCTAACCCTAACCCTAACCCTAACCCTAACCCTAACCCTAACCCTAACCCTAACCCTAACCCTAACCCTAACCCTAACCCTAACCCCAACCCTAACCGTAACCCTAACCCTAACCCTAACCCTAATCTTGGATTGTTCTTGTGGTGTTCATTCATCCTAACCCTAACCCTAACCCTAACCCTAACCCTAACCCTAACCCTAACCCTATCCCTATTCTTGGATTGTTCTTGCGGTGTTCATTCACCCTAACCCTAACCCTAACCCTAACCCTAACCCTAACCCTAACCCTAACCCTAACCCTAACCCTAACCCTATTCTTGGATTGTTCTTGCGGTGTTCATTCATCCTAAACCTAACCCTAACCCTAACCCTAACCCTAACCCTAACCCTAACCCTAACCCTAACCCTAACCCTAACCCTAACCCTAACCCTAACCCTAATCTTGGATTGTTCTTGCGTTGTTCATTCACCCTAACCCTAACCCTAACCCTAACCCTAACCCTAATCTTGGATTGTTCTTGTGGTGTTCATTCATCCTAACCCTAACCCCAACCCTAACCCTAACCCTAACCCTAACCCTAAACCTAACCCTAATCTTGGATTGTTCTTGTGGTGTTCATTCATCCTAACCCTAACCCTAACCCTAACCCTAACCCTAACCCTAACCCTAACCCTAACCCTAACCCTAACCCTAACCCTAACCCTAACCCTAACCCTAACCCTAACCCTAATCTTGGATTGTTCTTGCGGTGCTCATTCATCCTAACCCTAACCCTAACCCTAACCCTAACCCTAACCCTAACCCTAACCCTAACCCTAACCCCAACCCCAACCCTAACCCTAACCCTAACCCTAACCCTAACCCTAACCCTAACCCTATTCTTGGATTGTTCTTGCGGTGTTCATTCATCCTAACCCTAACCCTAACCCTAACCCTAACCCTAACCCTAACCCTAACCCTAACCCTAACCCTAACCCTAACCCTAATCCTAATCTTGGATTGTTCTTGTAGTGTTCATTCATCCTAACCCTAACCCTAACCCTAACCCTAACCCTAACCCTATTCTTGGATTGTTCTTGCGGTGTTCATTCATCCTAAACCTAACCCTAACCCTAACCCTAACCCTAAGCCTAACCCTAACCCTAACCCTAACCCTAACCCTAACCCTAACCCTAACCCTAACCCTAACCCTAATCTTGGATTGTTCTTGCGGTGTTCATTCACCCTAACCCTAACCCTAACCCTAACCCTAACCCTAACCCTAACCCTAACCCTAACCCTAACCCTAACCCTAACCCTAACCCTAACCCTAACCCTAATCTTGGATTGTTCTTGCGTTGTTCATTCACCCTAACCCTTACCCTAACCCTAACCCTAATCTTGGATTGTTCTTGTGGTGTTCATTCATCCTAACCCTAACCCTAACCCTAACCCTAACCCTAACCCTAACCCTAACCCTAACCCTAACCCTAACCCCAACCCTAACCCTAACCCTAACCCTAACCCTAACCCTAACCCTAACCCTAACCCTAACCCTAATCTTGGATTGTTCTTGTGGTGTTCATTCATCCTAACCCTAACCCTAACCCTAACCCTAACCCTAACCCTAACCCTAACCCTAACCCTAACCCTATCCCTATTCTTGGATTGTTCTTGCGGTGTTCATTCACCCTAACCCTAACCCTAACCCTAACCCTAACCCTAACCCTAACCCTAACCCTAACCCTATTCTTGGATTGTTCTTGCGGTGTTCATTCATCCTAAACCTAACCCTAACCCTAACCCTAACCCTAACCCTAACCCTAACCCTAACCCTAACCCTAACCCTAACCCTAACCCTAACCCTAATCTTGGATTGTTCTTGCGTTGTTCATTCACCCTAACCCTAACCCTAACCCTAACCCTAACCCTAACCCTAATCTTGGATTGTTCTTGTGGTGTTCATTCATCCTAACCCTAACCCTAACCCTAACCCTAACCCTAACCCTAACCCTAACCCTAACCCTAACCCTAACCCTAACCCTAACCCTAACCCCAACCCTAACCCTAACCCTAACCCTAACCCTAACCCTAATCTTGGATTGTTCTTGTGGTGTTCATTCATCCTAACCCTAACCCTAACCCTAACCCTAACCCTAACCCTAACCCTAACCCTATCCCTATTCTTGGATTGTTCTTGCGGTGTTCATTCACCCTAACCCTAACCCTAACCCTAACCCTAACCCTAACCCTAACCCTATTCTTGGATTGTTCTTGCGGTGTTCATTCATCCTAAACCTAACCCTAACCCTAACCCTAACCCTAACCCTAACCCTAACCCTAACCCTAACCCTAACCCTAACCCTAACCCTAACCCTAACCCTAATCTTGGATTGTTCTTGCGTTGTTCATTCACCCTAACCCTAACCCTAACCCTAACCCTAACCCTAAC
>NW_028113117.1:462500-478969 GCF_964234715.1 Podarcis melisellensis | reverse complement strand
CCTAATCTTGGATTGTTCTTGCGGTGTTCATTCATCCTAAACCTAACCCTAACCCTAACCCTAACCGTAACCCTAACCCTAACCCTAACCCTAACCCTAACCGTAACCCTAACCCTAACCCTAACCCTAACCCTAACCCTAACCCCAACCCTAACCCCAACCCTAACCCTAACCCTAACCCTAATCTTGGATTGTTCTTGTGGTGTTCATTCATCCTAACCCTAACCCTAACCCTAACCCTAACCCTAACCCTATTCTTGGATTGTTCTTGCGGTGTTCATTCACCCTAACCCTAACCCTAACCCTAACCCTAACCCTAACCCTAACCCTAACCCTAACCCTAACCCTAACCCTAATCTTGGATTGTTCTTGCGTTGTTCATTCACCCTAACCCTAACCCTAACCCTAACCCTAACCCTAATCTTGGATTGTTCTTGTGGTGTTCATTCATCCTAACCCTAACCCTAACCCTAACCCTAACCCTAACCCTAACCCTAACCCTAACCCTAACCCTATTCTTGGATTGTTCTTGCGGTGTTCATTCACCCTAACCCTAACCCTAACCCTAACCCTAACCCTAACCCTAACCCTAACCCTAACCCTAACCCTAACCCTAACCCTAATCTTGGATTGTTCTTGCGTTGTTCATTCACCCTAACCCTAACCCTAACCCTAACCCTAACCCTAATCTTGGATTGTTCTTGTGGTGTTCATTCATCCTAACCCTAACCCTAACCCTAACCCTAACCCTAACCCTAACCCCAACCCTAACCCTAACCCTAACCCTAACCCTAACTCTAATCTTGTATTGTTCTTGTGGTGTTCATTCATCCTAACCCTAACCCTAACCCTAACCCTAACCCTAACCCTAACCCTAACCCTAACCCTAACCCTAACCCTATTCTTGGATTGTTCTTGCGGTGTTCATTCACCCTAACCCTAACCCTAACCCTAACCCTAACCCTAACCCTAACCCTAATCTTGGATTGTTCTTGTAGTGTTCATTCATCCTAACCCTAACCCTAACCCTAACCCTAACCCTAACCCTAACCCTAACCCTAATCTTGGATTGTTCTTGCGGTGTTCATTCATCCTAAACCTAACCCTAACCCTAACCCTAACCGTAACCCTAACCCTAACCCTAACCCTAACCGTAACCCTAACCCTAACCCTAACCCTAACCCTAACCCTAACCCTAACCCTAACCCCAACCCTAACCCCAACCCTAACCCTAACCCTAACCCTAACCCTAATCTTGGATTGTTCTTGTGGTGTTCATTCATCCTAACCCTAACCCTAACCCTAACCCTAACCCTAACCCTAACCCTAACCCTAACCCTAACCCTATTCTTGGATTGTTCTTGCGGTGTTCATTCACCCTAACCCTAACCCTAACCCTAACCCTAACCCTAACCCTAACCCTAACCCTAACCCTAACCCTAACCCTAACCCTAACCCTAACCCTAACCCTAACCCTAACCCTAATCTTGGATTGTTCTTGCGTTGTTCATTCACCCTAACCCTAACCCTAACCCTAACCCTAACCCTAATCTTGGATTGTTCTTGTGGTGTTCATTCATCCTAACCCTAACCCTAACCCTAACCCTAACCCTAACCCTAACCCTAACCCTAACCCTAACCCTAACCCTAATCTTGGATTGTTCTTGTGGTGTTCATTCATCCTAACCCTAACCCTAACCCTAACCCTAACCCTAACCCTAACCCTAACTCTAATCTTGGATTGTTCTTGTGGTGTTCATTCATCCTAACCCTAACCCTAACCCTAACCCTAACCCTAACCCTAACCCTAACCCTAACCCTAACCCTAACCCTAACCCTAACCCTAACCCTAACCCTAACCCTATTCTTGGATTGTTCTTGCGGTGTTCATTCACCCTAACCCTAACCCTAACCCTAACCCTAACCCTAACCCTAACCCTAACCCTAATCTTGGATTGTTCTTGTAGTGTTCATTCATCCTAACCCTAACCCTAACCCTAACCCTAACCCTAACCCTAACCCTAATCTTGGATTGTTCTTGCGGTGTTCATTCATCCTAAACCTAACCCTAACCCTAACCCTAACCCTAACCCTAACCCTAACCCTAACCCTAACCCTAACCCTAACCCTAACCCCAACCCTAACCCCAACCCTAACCCTAACCCTAACCCTAATCTTGGATTGTTCTTGTGGTGTTCATTCATCCTAACCCTAACCCTAACCCTAACCCAACCCTAACCCTAACCCTAACCCTAACCCTAACCCTAACCCTAACCCTAACCCTAACCCTAACCCTAACCCTAACCCTATTCTTGGATTGTTCTTGCGGTGTTCATTCACCCTAACCCTAACCCTAACCCTAACCCTAACCCTAACTCTAACCCTAATCCTAATCCTAACCCTAACCCTAACCCTAACCCTAACCCTAACCCTATTCTTGGATTGTTCTTGCGGTGTTCATTCACCCTAACCCTAACCCTAACCCTAACCCTAACCCTAACCCTAACCCTAACCCTAACCCTAACCCTAATCTTGGAGTGTTCTTGTGGTGTTCATTCATCCTAACCCTAACCCTAACCCTAACCCTAACCCTAACCCTAACCCTAACCCTAACCCTAACCCTAACCCTAACCCTAACCCTAACCCTAACCCTAATCTTGGATTGTTCTTGCGGTGTTCATTCATCCGAACCCTAACCCTAACCCTAACCCTAACCCTAACCCTAACCCTAAGCCTATTCTTGGATTGTTCTTGCGGTGTTCATTCACCCTAACCCTAACCCTAACCCTAACCCTAACCCTAACCCTAACCCTAACCCTAACCCTAATCTTGGATTGTTCTTGCGGTGTTCATTCATCCTAACCCTAACCCTAACCCTAACCCTAACCCTAACCCTAACCCTAATCTTGGATTGTTCTTGCGGTGTTCATTCACCCTAACCCTAACCCTAACCCTCACCCTCACCCTAACCCTAACCCTAACCCTAACCCTAACCCTAACCCTAACCCTAACCCTAACCCTAACCCTAACCCTAACCCTATTCTTGGATTGTTCTTCCGGTGTTCATTCACTCTAACCCTAACCCTAACCCTAACCCTAACCCTAACCCTAACCCTAACCCTAACCCTAACCCTAACCCTAACCCTATTCTTGGATTGTTCTTGCGGTGTTCATTCACCCTAACCCTAACCCTAACCCTAACCCAACCCTAACCCTAACCCTAACCCTAACCCAACCCTAACCCTAACCCTAACCCTAACCCTAACCCTAACCCTATCCCTATTCTTGGATTGTTCTTGCGGTGTTCATTCACCCTAACCCTAACCCTAACCCTAACCCTAACCGTAACCCTAACCCTAACCCTAATCTTGGATTGTTCTTGTAGTGTTCATTCATCCTAACCCTAACCCTAACCCTAACCCTAACCCTAACCCTAATCTTGGATTGTTCTTGTGGTGTTAATTCATCCTAACCCTAACCCTAACCCTAACCCTAACCCTAACCCTAACCCTAACCCTAACCCTAACCCTAACCCTAACCCTAACCCTAACCCTAACCCTAACCCTAACCCTAACCCTAACCCTAACCCCAACCCTAACCCTAACCCCAACCCCAACCCTAACCCTAACCCTAACCCTAACCCTAATCTTGGATTGTTCTTGCGGTGCTCATTCATCCTAACCCTAACCCTAACCCTAACCCTAACCCTAACCCTAACCCTAACCCTAACCCTAACCCTAACCCTAACCCTAACCCTAACCCTAACCCTAACCCTAATCTTGGATTGTTCTTGCGGTGCTCATTCATCCTAACCCTAACCCTAACCCTAACCCTAACCCTAACCCTAACCCTAACCCTAACCCTAACCCTAACCCTAACCCTAACCCTAACCCCAACCCCAACCCTAACCCTAACCCTAACCCTAACCCTAACCCTAACCCTAACCCTATTCTTGGATTGTTCTTGCGGTGTTCATTCATCCTAACCCTAACCCTAACCGTAACCCTAACCCTAACCCTAACCCTAACCCTAATCCTAATCTTGGATTGTTCTTGTAGTGTTCATTCATCCTAACCCTAACCCTAACCCTAACCCTAACCCTAACCCTATTCTTGGATTGTTCTTGCGGTGTTCATTCATCCTAAACCTAACCCTAACCCTAACCCTAACCCTAACCCTAAGCCTAACCCTAACCCTAACCCTAACCCTAACCCTAACCCTAACCCTAACACTAACCCTAACCCTAACCCTAACCCTAATCTTGTATTGTTCTTGCGTTGTTCATTCACCCTAACCCTAACCCTAACCCTAACCCTAACCCTAATCTTGGATTGTTCTTGTGGTGTTCATTCATCCTAACCCTAACCCTAACCCTAACCCTAACCCTAACCCTAACCCTAACCCCAACCCTAACCCTAACCCTAACCCTAACCCTAACCCTAACCCTAACCCTAACCCTAATCTTGGATTGTTCTTGTGGTGTTCATTCATCCTAACCCTAACCCTAACCCTAACCCTAACCCTAACCCTAACCCTAACCCTAACCCTAACCCTAACCCTAACCCTAACCCTATCCCTATTCTTGGATTGTTCTTGCGGTTTTCATTCACCCTAACCCTAACCCTAACCCTAACCCTAACCCTAACCCTAACCCCAACCCTAACCCCAACCCCAACCCTAACCCTAACCCTAACCCTAATCTTGGATTGTTCTTGCGGTGCTCATTCATCCTAACCCTAACCCTAACCCTAACCCTAACCCTAACCCTAACCCTAACCCTAACCCTAACCCTAACCCTAACCCTAACCCTAATCTTGGATTGTTCTTGCGGTGCTCATTCATCCTAACCCTAACCCTAACCCTAACCCTAACCCTAACCCTAACCCTAACCCTAACCCTAACCCTAACCCTAACCCTAACCCTAACCCCAACCCCAACCCTAACCCTAACCCTAACCCTAACCCTAACCCTATTCTTGGATTGATCTTGCGGTGTTCATTCATCCTAACCCTAACCCTAACCCTAACCCTAACCCTAACCCTAACCCTAACCCTAACCCTAACCCTAACCCTAACCCTAATCCTAATCTTGGATTGTTCTTGTAGTGTTCATTCATCCTAACCCTAACCCTAACCCTAACCCTAACCCTATTCTTGGATTGTTCTTGCGGTGTTCATTCATCCTAAACCTAACCCTAACCCTAACCCTAACCCTAACCCTAACCCTAAGCCTAACCCTAACCCTAACCCTAACCCTAACCCTAACCCTAACCCTAACCCTAATCTTGGATTGTTCTTGCGGTGTTCATTCACCCTAACCCTAACCCTAACCCTAACCCTAACCCTAACCCTAACCCTAACCCTAATCTTGGATTGTTCTTGCGTTGTTCATTCACCCTAACCCTAACCCTAACCCTAACCCTAACCCTAATCTTGGATTGTTCTTGTGGTGTTCATTCATCCTAACCCTAACCCTAACCCTAACCCTAACCCTAACCCTAATCCTAATCTTGGATTGTTCTTGTAGTGTTCATTCATCCTAACCCTAACCCTAACCCTAACCCTAACCCTATTCTTGGATTGTTCTTGCGGTGTTCATTCATCCTAAACCTAACCCTAACCCTAACCCTAACCCTTACCCTAGCCCTAACCCTAACCCTAACCCTAACCCTAATCTTGGATTGTTCTTGCGTTGTTCATTCACCCTAACCCTAACCCTAACCCTAACCCTAACCCTAACCCTAACCCTAACCCTAACCCCAACCCTAACCCCAACCCCAACCCTAACCCTAACCCTAACCCTAACCCTAATCTTGGATTGTTCTTGCGGTGCTCATTCATCCTAACCCTAACCCTAACCCTAACCCTAACCCTAACCCTAACCCTAACCCTAACCCTAACCCTAACCCTAACCCTAACCCTAACCCTAACCCTAACCCTAACCCTAACCCTAACCCTAACCCTAACCCTAACCCTAATCTTGGATTGTTCTTGCGGTGCTCATTCATCCTAACCCTAACCCTAACCCTAACCCTAACCCTAACCCTAACCCTAACCCTAACCCTAACCCTAACCCTAACCCCAACCCCAACCCTAACCCTAACCCTAACCCTAACCCTAACCCTAACCCTATTCTTGGATTGTTCTTGCGGTGTTCATTCATCCTAACCCTAACCCTAACCCTAACCCTAACCCTAACCCTAACCCTAACCCTAATCCTAATCTTGGATTGTTCTTGTAGTGTTCATTCATCCTAACCCTAACCCTAACCCTAACCCTAACCCTAACCCTATTCTTGGATTGTTCTTGCGGTGTTCATTCATCCTAAACCTAACCCTAACCCTAACCCTAACCCTAACCCTAAGCCTAAGCCTAACCCTAACCCTAACCCTAACCCTAACCCTAACCCTAACCCTAACACTAACCCTAACCCTAACCCTAACCCTAATCTTGTATTGTTCTTGCGTTGTTCATTCACCCTAACCCTAACCCTAACCCTAACCCTAACCCTAATCTTGGATTGTTCTTGTGGTGTTCATTCATCCTAACCCTAACCCTAACCCTAACCCTAACCCTAACCCTAACCCTAACCCTAACCCCAACCCTAACCCTAACCCTAACCCTAACCCTAACCCTAACCCTAACCCTAACCCTAATCTTGGATTGTTCTTGTGGTGTTCATTCATCCTAACCCTAACCCTAACCCTAACCCTAACCCTAACCCTAACCCTAACCCTAACCCTAACCCTAACCCTAACCCTATTCTTGGATTGTTCTTGCGGTTTTCATTCACCCTAACCCTAACCCTAACCCTAACCCTAACCCTAACCCTAACCCTAACCCCAACCGTAACCCCAACCCCAACCCTAACCCTAACCCTAACCCTAATCTTGGATTGTTCTTGCGGTGCTCATTCATCCTAACCCTAACCCTAACCCTAACCCTAACCCTAACCCTAACCCTAACCCTAACCCTAACCCTAACCCTAACCCTAACCCTAATCTTGGATTGTTCTTGCGGTGCTCATTCATCCTAACCCTAACCCTAACCCTAACCCTAACCCTAACCCTAACCCTAACCCTAACCCTAACCCTAACCCTAACCCCAACCCCAACCCTAACCCTAAGCCTAACCCTAACCCTAACCCTATTCTTGGATTGATCTTGCGGTGTTCATTCATCCTAACCCTAACCCTAACCCTAACCCTAACCCTAACCCTAACCCTAACCCTAACCCTAACCCTAACCCTAATCCTAATCTTGGATTGTTCTTGTAGTGTTCATTCATCCTAACCCTAACCCTAACCCTAACCCTAACCCTATTCTTGGATTGTTCTTGCGGTGTTCATTCATCCTAAACCTAACCCTAACCCTAACCCTAACCCTAACCCTAACCCTAAGCCTAACCCTAACCCTAACCCTAACCCTAACCCTAACCCTAACCCTAACCCTAACCCTAACCCTAACCCTAATCTTGGATTGTTCTTGCGGTGTTCATTCACCCTAACCCTAACCCTAACCCTAACCCTAACCCTAACCCTAACCCTAACCCTAATCTTGGATTGTTCTTGCGTTGTTCATTCACCCTAACCCTAACCCTAACCCTAACCCTAACCCTAATCTTGGATTGTTCTTGTGGTGTTCATTCATCCTAACCCTAACCCTAACCCTAACCCTAACCCTAACCCTAACCCTAATCCTAATCTTGGATTGTTCTTGTAGTGTTCATTCATCCTAACCCTAACCCTAACCCTAACCCTAACCCTATTCTTGGATTGTTCTTGCGGTGTTCATTCATCCTAAACCTAACCCTAACCCTAACCCTAACCCTTACCCTAGCCCTAACCCTAACCCTAACCCTAACCCTAATCTTGGATTGTTCTTGCGTTGTTCATTCACCCTAACCCTAACCCTAACCCTAACCCTAACCCTAACCCTAACCCTAACCCTAACCCCAACCCTAACCCCAACCCCAACCCTAACCCTAACCCTAACCCTAATCTTGGATTGTTCTTGCGGTGCTCATTCATCCTAACCCTAACCCTAACCCTAACCCTAACCCTAATCTTGGATTGTTCTTGCGGTGCTCATTCATCCTAACCCTAACCCTAACCCTAACCCTAACCCTAACCCTAACCCTAACCCTAACCCTAACCCTAACCCTAACCCTAACCCTAATCTTGGATTGTTCTTGCGGTGCTCATTCATCCTAACCCTAACCCTAACCCTAACCCTAACCCTAACCCTAACCCTAACCCTAACCCTAACCCTAACCCTAACCCCAACCCCAACCCTAACCCTAAGCCTAACCCTAACCCTAACCCTATTCTTGGATTGATCTTGCGGTGTTCATTCATCCTAACCCTAACCCTAACCCTAACCCTAACCCTAACCCTAACCCTAACCCTAACCCTAACCCTAACCCTAACCCTAATCCTAATCTTGGATTGTTCTTGTAGTGTTCATTCATCCTAACCCTAACCCTAACCCTAACCCTAACCCTATTCTTGGATTGTTCTTGCGGTGTTCATTCATCCTAAACCTAACCCTAACCCTAACCCTAACCCTAACCCTAACCCTAAGCCTAACCCTAACCCTAACCCTAACCCTAACCCTAACCCTAACCCTAACCCTAACCCTAACCCTAATCTTGGATTGTTCTTGCGGTGTTCATTCACCCTAACCCTAACCCTAACCCTAACCCTAACCCTAACCCTAACCCTAATCTTGGATTGTTCTTGCGTTGTTCATTCACCCTAACCCTAACCCTAACCCTAACCCTAACCCTAATCTTGGATTGTTCTTGTGGTGTTCATTCATCCTAACCCTAACCCTAACCCTAACCCTAACCCTAACCCTAACCCTAATCCTAATCTTGGATTGTTCTTGTAGTGTTCATTCATCCTAACCCTAACCCTAACCCTAACCCTAACCCTATTCTTGGATTGTTCTTGCGGTGTTCATTCATCCTAAACCTAACCCTAACCCTAACCCTAACCCTTACCCTAGCCCTAACCCTAACCCTAACCCTAACCCTAATCTTGGATTGTTCTTGCGTTGTTCATTCACCCTAACCCTAACCCTAACCCTAACCCTAACCCTAACCCTAACCCTAACCCTAACCCCAACCCTAACCCCAACCCCAACCCTAACCCTAACCCTAACCCTAACCCTAATCTTGGATTGTTCTTGCGGTGCTCATTCATCCTAACCCTAACCCTAACCCTAACCCTAACCCTAACCCTAACCCTAACCCTAACCCTAACCCTAACCCTAATCTTGGATTGTTCTTGCGGTGCTCATTCATCCTAACCCTAACCCTAACCCTAACCCTAACCCTAACCCTAACCCTAACCCTAACCCTAACCCTAACCCTAACCCTAACCCTAACCCTAACCCCAACCCTAACCCCAACCCCAACCCTAACCCTAACCCTAACCCTAACCCTAATCTTGGATTGTTCTTGCGGTGCTCATTCATCCTAACCCTAACCCTAACCCTAACCCTAACCCTAACCCTAACCCTAACCCTAACCCTAACCCTAACCCTAACCCTAACCCTAACCCTAATCTTGGATTGTTCTTGCGGTGCTCATTCATCCTAACCCTAACCCTAACCCTAACCCTAACCCTAACCCTAACCCTAACCCTAACCCTAACCCTAACCCTAACCCTAACCCTAACCCCAACCCCAACCCTAACCCTAACCCTAACCCTAACCCTAACCCTAACCCTAACCCTATTCTTGGATTGTTCTTGCGGTGTTCATTCATCCTAACCCTAACCCTAACCCTAACCCTAACCCTAACCCTAATCCTAATCTTGGATTGTTCTTGTAGTGTTCATTCATCCTAACCCTAACCCTAACCCTAACCCTAACCCTAACCCTATTCTTGGATTGTTCTTGCGGTGTTCATTCATCCTAAACCTAACCCTAACCCTAACCCTAACCCTAACCCTAAGCCTAACCCTAACCCTAACCCTAACCCTAACCCTAACCCTAACCCTAACCCTAACCCTAACACTAACCCTAACCCTAACCCTAACCCTAATCTTGTATTGTTCTTGCGTTGTTCATTCACCCTAACCCTAACCCTAACCCTAACCCTAACCCTAATCTTGGATTGTTCTTGTGGTGTTCATTCATCCTAACCCTAACCCTAACCCTAACCCTAACCCTAACCCTAACCCTAACCCCAACCCTAACCCTAACC
The DNA here is from genome assembly GCF_964234715.1 of Podarcis melisellensis. Lineage (NCBI taxonomy): Eukaryota > Metazoa > Chordata > Lepidosauria > Squamata > Lacertidae > Podarcis > Podarcis melisellensis. Next base: position 468,758 of record NW_028113117.1, on the reverse strand, counting down.
CCAACCCTAACCCTAACCCTAACCCTAACCCTAACCCTAACCCTAATCTTGGATTGTTCTTGTGGTGTTCATTCATCCTAACCCTAACCCTAACCCTAACCCTAACCCTAACCCTAACCCTAACCCTAACCCTAACCCTAACCCTAACCCTAACCCTATCCCTATTCTTGGATTGTTCTTGCGGTTTTCATTCACCCTAACCCTAACCCTAACCCTAACCCTAACCCTAACCCTAACCCTAACCCTAACCCCAACCCTAACCCCAACCCCAACCCTAACCCTAACCCTAACCCTAATCTTGGATTGTTCTTGCGGTGCTCATTCATCCTAACCCTAACCCTAACCCTAACCCTAACCCTAACCCTAACCCTAACCCTAACCCTAACCCTAACCCTAACCCTAACCCTAACCCTAACCCTAATCTTGGATTGTTCTTGCGGTGCTCATTCATCCTAACCCTAACCCTAACCCTAACCCTAACCCTAACCCTAACCCTAACCCTAACCCTAACCCTAACCCTAACCCTAACCCTAACCCCAACCCCAACCCTAACCCTAACCCTAACCCTAACCCTAACCCTATTCTTGGATTGTTCTTGCGGTGTTCATTCATCCTAACCCTAACCCTAACCCTAACCCTAACCCTAACCCTAACCCTAACCCTAACCCTAACCCTAACCCTAACCCTAACCCTAACCCTAACCCTAATCCTAATCTTGGATTGTTCTTGTAGTGTTCATTCATCCTAACCCTAACCCTAACCCTAACCCTAACCCTATTCTTGGATTGTTCTTGCGGTGTTCATTCATCCTAAACCTAACCCTAACCCTAACCCTAACCCTAACCCTAACCCTAAGCCTAACCCTAACCCTAACCCTAACCCTAACCCTAACCCTAACCCTAACCCTAACCCTAACCCTAATCTTGGATTGTTCTTGCGGTGTTCATTCACCCTAACCCTAACCCTAACCCTAACCCTAACCCTAACCCTAACCCTAACCCTAACCCTAATCTTGGATTGTTCTTGCGTTGTTCATTCACCCTAACCCTAACCCTAACCCTAACCCTAACCCTAATCTTGGATTGTTCTTGTGGTGTTCATTCATCCTAACCCTAACCCTAACCCTAACCCTAACCCTAACCCTAATCCTAATCTTGGATTGTTCTTGTAGTGTTCATTCATCCTAACCCTAACCCTAACCCTAACCCTAACCCTATTCTTGGATTGTTCTTGCGGTGTTCATTCATCCTAAACCTAACCCTAACCCTAACCCTAACCCTAACCCTAACCCTAGCCCTAACCCTAACCCTAACCCTAACCCTAATCTTGGATTGTTCTTGCGTTGTTCATTCACCCTAACCCTAACCCTAACCCTAACCCTAACCCTAACCCTAACCCTAGCCCTAACCCTAACCCTAACCCTAACCCTAACCCTAACCCTAACCCTAACCCTAACCCTAACCCTAACCCTAACCCTAACCCTAATCTTGGATTGTTCTTGCGGTGTTCATTCATCCTAAACCTAACCCTAACCCTAACCCTAACCCTAACCCTAACCCTAACCCTAACCCTAACCCTAACCCTAACCCTAACCCCAACCCTAACCCCAACCCTAACCCTAACCCTAACCCTAATCTTGGATTGTTCTTGTGGTGTTCATTCATCCTAACCCTAACCCTAACACTAACCCTAACCCTAACCCTAACCCTAACCCTAACCCTATTCTTGGATTGTTCTTGCGGTGTTCATTCACCCTAACCCTAACCCTAACCCTAACCCTAACCCTAACCCTAACCCTAACCCTAACCCTAACCCTAACCCTAACCCTAATCTTGGATTGTTCTTGCGTTGTTCATTCACCCTAACCCTAACCCTAACCCTAACCCTAACCCTAATCTTGGATTGTTCTTGTGGTGTTCATTCATCCTAACCCTAACCCTAACCCTAACCCTAACCCTAACCCTAACCCCAACCCTAACCCTAACCCTAACCCTAACCCTAACCCTAACCCTAACCCTAACTCTAATCTTGTATTGTTCTTGTGGTGTTCATTCATCCTAACCCTAACCCTAACCCTAACCCTAACCCTAACCCTAACCCTAACCCTAACCCTAACCCTAACCCTATTCTTGGATTGTTCTTGCGGTGTTCATTCACCCTAACCCTAACCCTAACCCTAACCCTAACCCTAACCCTAACCCTAACCCTAACCCTAATCTTGGATTGTTCTTGTAGTGTTCATTCATCCTAACCCTAACCCTAACCCTAACCCTAACCCTAACCCTAACCCTAACCCTAACCCTAACCCTAATCTTGGATTGTTCTTGCGGTGTTCATTCATCCTAAACCTAACCCTAACCCTAACCCTAACCGTAACCCTAACCCTAACCCTAACCCTAACCCTAACCGTAACCCTAACCCTAACCCTAACCCTAACCCTAACCCTAACCCCAACCCTAACCCCAACCCTAACCCTAACCCTAACCCTAATTTTGGATTGTTCTTGTGGTGTTCATTCATCCTAACCCTAACCCTAACCCTAACCCTAACCCTAACCCTAACCCTAACCCTAACCCTATTCTTGGATTGTTCTTGCGGTGTTCATTCACCCTAACCCTAACCCTAACCCTAACCCTAACCCTAACCCTAACCCTAACCCTAACCCTAACCCTAACCCTAATCTTGGATTGTTCTTGCGTTGTTCATTCACCCTAACCCTAACCCTAACCCTAACCCTAACCCTAACCCTAACCCTAATCTTGGATTGTTCTTGTGGTGTTCATTCATCCTAACCCTAACCCTAACCCTAACCCTAACCCTAACCCCAACCCTAACCCTAACCCTAACCCTAATCTTGGATTGTTCTTGTGGTGTTCATTCATCCTAACCCTAACCCTAACCCTAACCCTAACCCTAACCCTAACCCTAACTCTAATCTTGGATTGTTCTTGTGGTGTTCATTCATCCTAACCCTAACCCTAACCCTAACCCTAACCCTAACCCTAACCCTAACCCTAACCCTAACCCTAACCCTAACCCTATTCTTGGATTGTTCTTGCGGTGTTCATTCACCCTAACCCTAACCCTAACCCTAACCCTAACCCTAACCCTAACCCTAACCCTAACCCTAATCTTGGATTGTTCTTGTAGTGTTCATTCATCCTAACCCTAACCCTAACCCTAACCCTAACCCTAACCCTAATCTTGGATTGTTCTTGCGGTGTTCATTCATCCTAAACCTAACCCTAACCCTAACCCTAACCCTAACCCTAACCCTAACCCTAACCCTAACCCTAACCCCAACCCTAACCCCAACCCTAACCCTAACCCTAACCCTAATCTTGGATTGTTCTTGTGGTGTTCATTCATCCTAACCCTAACCCTAACCCTAACCCAACCCTAACCCTAACCCTAACCCTAACCCTAACCCTAACCCTAACCCTAACCCTAACCCTAACCCTAACCCTAACCCTAACCCTAATCTTGGATTGTTCTTGCGGTGTTCATTCACCCTAACCCTAACCCTAACCCTAACCCTAACCCTAACCCTAACCCTAACCCTAACCCTAACCCTAACCCTAACCCTAATCTTGGATTGTTCTTGCGTTGTTCATTCACCCTAACCCTAACCCTAACCCTAACCCTAACCCTAACCCTAATCTTGGATTGTTCTTGTGGTGTTCATTCATCCTAACCCTAACCCTAACCCTAACCCTAACCCTAACCCTAATCCTAATCTTGGATTGTTCTTGTAGTGTTCATTCATCCTAACCCTAACCCTAACCCTAACCCTAACCCTAACCCTATTCTTGGATTGTTCTTGCGGTGTTCATTCATCCTAAACCTAACCCTAACCCTAACCCTAACCCTAACCCTAACCCTAACCCTAACCCTAACCCTAACCCTAACCCTAACCCTAATCTTGGATTGTTCTTGCGGTGTTCATTCACCCTAACCCTAACCCTAACCCTAACCCTAACCCTAACCCTAACCCTAACCCTAACCCTAACCCTAACCCTAATCTTGGATTGTTCTTGCGTTGTTCATTCACCCTAACCCTAACCCTAACCCAAACCCTAACCCTAATCTTGGATTGTTCTTGTGGTGTTCATTCATCCTAACCCTAACCCTAACCCTAACCCTAACCCTAACCCTAACCCTAACCCTAACCCTAACCCCAACCCTAACCCTAACCCTAACCCTAACCCTAACCCTAACCCTAATCTTGGATTGTTCTTGTGGTGTTCATTCATCCTAACCCTAACCCTAACCCTAACCCTAACCCTAACCCTAACCCTAACCCTAACCCTAACCCTAACCCTAACCCTAACCCTAACCCTAACCCTAACCCTAACCCTAACCCTAATCTTGGATTGTTCTTGCGTTGTTCATTCACCCTAACCCTAACCCTAACCCTAACCCTAACCCTCATCTTGGATTGTTCTTGCGGTGCTCATTCATCCTAACCCTAACCCTAACCCTAACCCTAACCCTAACCCTAACCCTAACCCTAACCCTAACCCTAACCCTAACCCTAATCTTGGATTGTTCTTGCGGTGCTCATTCATCCTAACCCTAACCCTAACCCTAACCCTAACCCTAACCCTAACCCTAACCCTAACCCTAACCCTAACCCCAACCCCAACCCTAACCCTAACGCTAACCCTAACCCTAACCCTATTCTTGGATTGTTCTTGCGGTGTTCATTCATCCTAACCCTAACCCTAACCCTAACCCTAACCCTAACCCTAACCCTAACCCTAACCCTAACCCTAACCCTAATCCTAATCTTGGATTGTTCTTGTAGTGTTCATTCATCCTAACCCTAACCCTAACCCTAACCCTAACCCTATTCTTGGATTATTCTTGCGGTGTTCATTCATCCTAAACCTAACCCTAACCCTAACCCTAACCCTAACCCTAACCCTAACCCTAACCCTAACCCTAACCCTAATCTTGGATTGTTCTTGCGGTGTTCATTCACCCTAACCCTAACCCTAACCCTAACCCTAACCCTAACCCTAACCCTAACCCTAACCCTAACCCTAATCTTGGATTGTTCTTGCGTTGTTCATTCACCCTAACCCTAACCCTAACCCTAACCCTAACCCTTATCTTGGATTGTTCTTGTGGTGTTCATTCATCCTAACCCTAACCCTAACCCTAACCCTAACCCTAACCCTAACCCTAACCCTAACCCCAACCCTAACCCTAACCCTAACCTTAACCCTAACCCTAACCCTAAACCTAACCCTAATCTTGGATTGTTCTTGTGGTGTTCATTCATCCTAACCCTAACCCTAACCCTAACCCTAACCCTAACCCTAACCCTAACCCTAACCCTAACCCTAATCTTGGATTGTTCTTGCGGTGTTCATTCACCCTAACCCTAACCCTAACCCTAACCCTAACCCTAACCCTAACCCTAACCCTAACCCTAACCCTAACCCTAATCTTGGATTGTTCTTGCGTTGTTCATTCACCCTAACCCTAACCCTAACCCAAACCCTAACCCTAATCTTGGATTGTTCTTGTGGTGTTCATTCATCCTAACCCTAACCCTAACCCTAACCCTAACCCTAACCCTAACCCTAACCCTAACCCTAACCCCAACCCTAACCCTAACCCTAACCCTAACCCTAACCCTAACCCTAATCTTGGATTGTTCTTGTGGTGTTCATTCATCCTAACCCTAACCCTAACCCTAACCCTAACCCTAACCCTAACCCTAACCCTAACCCTAACCCTAACCCTAACCCTAACCCTAACCCTAACCCTAACCCTAACCCTAATCTTGGATTGTTCTTGCGTTGTTCATTCACCCTAACCCTAACCCTAACCCTAACCCTAACCCTCATCTTGGATTGTTCTTGCGGTGCTCATTCATCCTAACCCTAACCCTAACCCTAACCCTAACCCTAACCCTAACCCTAACCCTAACCCTAACCCTAACCCTAATCTTGGATTGTTCTTGCGGTGCTCATTCATCCTAACCCTAACCCTAACCCTAACCCTAACCCTAACCCTAACCCTAACCCTAACCCTAACCCCAACCCCAACCCTAACCCTAACGCTAACCCTAACCCTAACCCTATTCTTGGATTGTTCTTGCGGTGTTCATTCATCCTAACCCTAACCCTAACCCTAACCCTAACCCTAACCCTAACCCTAACCCTAATCCTAATCTTGGATTGTTCTTGTAGTGTTCATTCATCCTAACCCTAACCCTAACCCTAACCCTAACCCTATTCTTGGATT